>NC_041392.1:338663354-338738937 GCF_002162155.2 Triticum dicoccoides
GCACGACGCGAGCCCCGCTTGTTCGCCTGTGGCCTGCCGGCGTCGCCCGCTCACGCCGCCCGTGTTGACCTTCCCCGCTCGTCGCTGCACATGCTGCTGCAGATGCTGCGTCCCACCGCGCCGACCAGCCCCGTCCTCTCCTCCACCCATGCACGCGCACACGGCCGCGGCCTCCTCCCCGCGCCGCGCCTGGAACGGCGCCCCGACGCGCGCATTCTCCCCTGCCGCCTGAACCGTGCCGCCTCCACTCCGTCACGCCGCACCACCCAATCACCCCGCCTCGGCTCCGCCTGCCATTGCGGCCTCACCACGCTGCCCGTAGGCCTCCGCCGCCTCCCCTCGCTGGCGTTGTGGGTGCCCGCGGCCGCGCCGAGCTGGCGCCCGGTCCCCCCCCAATCGGGCGTCCGTGTGCCCCTGCGCATGTCGCCCGCACGCCCGAACCCGATAGGCCCCTATGGGCCTATGACAAACGGGCCCACGCCCCAGAACGAAAAATAAATAAATTATTATTAATAAAAATAAATAAATAAATAAATAACTTAATTAATTTTGATTAATTAAGTTAATCAACTAATTAAACTAATTACATATTAGTTACCTAATTAACCTGATTAGTTAATTAATTAATTAGTCAATGACAGTGGGGCCCACCCCCTTAATTAATCATGATTAGGTTAACTAATATGTTTAATTATAATGGGTCACTAACAGGTGGGACCCACCTGTCAGGTTGACCAGGTTAATGCTGACGTCATGAATGTTGAATTTAAATAATTAAATAAATCCTAAAAATGATTTAAATCTTTTAAAATTAATATAAAATAAACCGTAGCTTGGATGGAAAAACTTTGTACATGAAAGTTGCTCAAAACGACATGATGAATCCGGATACGCAGCCCGTTTGTCCGCCACGCATCCCTAGCATAGTGAACACGCAACTTTCCCCCTCCAGTTCATCTGTCCAAAAACGCGAAACACCGGGGATATTTTCCCGGATGTTTCCCCCCTTCATCGGTATCACCTCCTACCGCGTTAGAACACGTCTAGCTCTTCATGTTGTCCTATTATGCACTTGATTGCTATGTATTTACTGTTTCTCCCCCTCTTCTCTTCGGTAGACCCCGTGACAATGCTGATGCCCCTGTGGTCGACTACGTCACCGACGACCCCTCCTTGTCTGAGCAACCAGGCAAGCCACCCCTCTGATCACCAGATATCGCCTACTCTTCTCTATAGTGCTTGCATTAAAGTAGTGTAGCATGTTACTGCTTTCCGTTATTCCTATCCTGATGCATAGGCTGTCCTTGCTACTACTGTTGTTACCATTACCTGCTATCCTACTGCTTAGTATAGGATGCTAGTGTTCCATTAGTGGCCCTACACTCTTGTCCGTCTGCCATGCTATACTACTGGGCCGTGATCACTTCGGGAGGTGATCACGGGCATATACTATATACTTTACAATGTTACATTACCTGTGGTACTGTTCAGAGTTGGGGGCTGAGGGGCAGGTGGCTCCATCCTGGTAGAGGTGGGCCTGGATTCCCGACGGCCCTCGATTGTTACCTTGTGGCGGAGCGACAGAGCAGGTTGAGACCACTTAGGAGAGAGGTGGGCCTGGCCCTGGTCGGCGTTCGCGGATGCATAACACACTTAACGAGATCTTGGTATTTGATCTGAGTCTGGCTACTGGCCTATACGCACTAACCATCTATGCGGGGACAGTTATGGGCACTCGACGTCATGGTATCAGCCAAAGCCTTCGTGACGTCAGCGACCGAGCGGCGCGTGCTGGATTGGACTGGAACGCCTGCTAGGCTAGGTCTGCTTCTGGCCGCGTTCGCAACGTGCAGGTGTGCAAAGAGCGATGGGCCCAGACCCCTGCGCCATAGTATTTAGACCGGTGTGCTGACCTCTCTGTTGTGCCTAGGTAGGGCTGCGACGTGTTGATCTTCCGAGGCCGGGCATGACCCAGGAGAGTATGTCCGGCCAAATGGGATCGAGCGTGTTGGGTTATGTGGTGCACCCCTGCAGGGAAGTTAATCTATTCGAATAGCCGTGATCTTCGGTAACAGGACGACTTGGAGTTGTACCTTGACCTTATGACAACTAGAACCGGATACTTAATAAAACACACCCTTCCAAGTGCCAGATACAACCGGTGATCGCTCTCTGACAGGGCGACGAGGGGAGGATCATCGGTTAGGGTTATGCTATGCGAGGCTACTTGGTGAATTTACCATCTATTCTCTTCTACATGCTGCAAGATGGAGGTGGCCAGAAGCGTAGTCCTCGATAGGATTAGCTATCCCCCTCTTATTCCGGCTTTCTACAGTTCAGCCCACATATGATACCCTTAATCCATTTGATACCAATGCATACATATGTAGTGTAGCTCCTTGCTTGCGAGTACTTTGGATGAGTACTCACGGTTGCTTTGCTCCCCCTTTTCCCCCTTTCTATACTCAATTGTTGCAACCAGACGTTGGAGCCCAGGATCTAGACACCACCGTCGACGACGACTACTACTACTCGGGAGGTGCCTACTACTACGTGCAGCCCGCTACGACGACCTGGAGTAGTTTAGGAGGATCCGAGGCAGGAGGTCTGCGCCTCTTTCGATCTGTATCCCAGTTTGTGCTAGCCTTCTTAAGGCAAACTTGTTTAACTTATGTCTGTACTCAGATATTGTTGCTTCTGCTGACTCGTCTATGATCGAACTCTTGTATTCGAGCCCTCGAGGCCCCTGGCTTGTAATATGATGCTTGTATGACTTATTTTATTTGTAGAGTTGTGTTGTGATATCTTCCCGGGAGTCCCTGATCTTGATCGTACACGTTTGCATGTATGATTAGTGTACGATTGAATCGGGGGCATCACACCTTTACTTCATGTGCATGAATTGTTCTTATATGACATGCAAATGCATAAGAAGAGAGTTAGACTTTGTTGTTACATGATATATGTTACTTTGTGCTCACTACTTTATTACAAATAATTGTTAATTATAATTGTCTTTGATATACCTTGGGATCCGGATGGATCAATTACTTGGGCACTTTATTACTAGCTTAATGGCATTAAAGAAAGTGCTACCAGGGAGACAACCTAGAAGTTTTAGAGAGTCATTTTATTCTATTTGTGCATTTAAATAGTTCAAAAACAAAAATATAGAGGGGAAGCTTAACTTTTCAAAAAGAAAGTGAAAGTAAGAAAGACGAGCACCGTTGAAGTGGGGAAACTTTGCGAATCTTGAATTACAGAAACTTTTCAACAAAAATAAGTATCCCCTTGTAGAAATCCATTGTATTATAAAAATGATGTGCCAAGATTTACCTTTAGGATGATTAGCTTGCTTGTTTGGTATGTGCAGTGCAAAAACAGTAACTTTTGCTGTAGTGCGTGAATTTACATTTTTTTACTAGAACGTGCAAATTTTTTCAAAATTTTACACGATACTGCTATGCTAATTGTTTATTTTGCCCTAAGTTTTTAGAATTTTTTGAGTTAACAGATGTATATGTACCATATGCATCTTTATAGATTATCTTGTTTCCACAAATTGTTGTTATAGTTTCATTATTTGCGTATGTTTGAAATGTTGTTGATCCTCCTTTGACTTGGGGCCATAGAATTGTGATAGCATACAGTCGGTAATGATTGATTATAATTATACAATAATGTTACAGCAGTACATGATGGGATTTGAGGTTATATGTACTAACCCCGCTAATAAAAAGTTCAGTTAAGCTTTGTGTGGATGAAGTGTCGAAGATTGAGGAGGTATCGATATGAGGAGAATAAGGAGAGGCAAGAGTTCCGGCTTGGGGATGCCCAAGGCACCCCAAGTAAATATTCAAGGATACTCAAGCGTCTAAGTTTGGGGATGCCCCGGAAGGCATCCCATATTTCTTCAACAATTATCAGTATGTTTCGGTTTTTGTTTTGTTCACATGATATGCGCAAATTCTTGGAGTGTATTTTGTGTTTATTTTTCCCTTTTCTTTTATGCACCATGGTGCTATGGGATAGTCCTTGATTGATTTATAGAATGCAGTTTGCAGTTCACTTATATCTTTTGAGTATGGCTTTATAGAATGCTTCATGTGCTTCACTTATATCACTTGAAGTTTGGATGCATGTTTCTCTACATAGAAAAATCGTTAATTGTAGAATGCTCTTTTGCTTCACTTATATTTTTTAGAGCTTGGGAAAGTCTTTTGTAGAAAGAATTAAACTCTCATGCTTCACTTATATCTATTTAAAGAGTCAACATGAATTGGTCATTCACATGGTTAGTCATAAAATCATACATAAAACTTGTACATCACTGAATATGATATGTTTGATTCCTTGCAATAGTTTTGCGATGTAGATATGGTAATATGGGAGGTACTAGTGAATGATTGTGGTTTAATAAGAATATTGGTGTTAAGGTTTGTGATTCCCAAAGCATGCATGCATAGTCTCATTATGCTAAGAAGTTGGAGCATGATTTATTATTGATTGTCTTCCTTATGAGTGGCCGTCAGGGAGGAGCGATGGTCTTTTCCTACCAATCTATCCCCCTAGGGGCATGTGGAGTTGTACTTTGCTTCAAGGGCTAATAAACATTCGCAATAGTTATGTGAGTTCTTTATGACTAATGTGAGTCCATGGATTATACGCACTCTCTCATTTCCGCAATTCGCTAGCCTCTTCGGTACCGGGCATTGCCCTTTCTCACCTTGAGAGTCGGTGCAAACTTTGCTGGTGCATCCAAACCCCGTGATATGATATGCTCTATCACACATAAGCCTCCCTATATCTTCCTCAAAACAGCCACCATACCTACCTATTATGGCATTTCCATAGCTATTCCAAGATATATTGCCATGGAACTTTCATCATCATCATATACATGACTTGGGCATTCATTGTTATATTGCTTTGCATGATCGTAGGATAGCTAGCATGATATTTTCATGGCTTGTCCATTTTTTGATATCTTTGCCATGCTAGATCATTGCACATCCTGGTACACCTCCAGAGGCATTCATACAGAGTCATATTTCGTCCTAGTATCGAGTTGTAATTTTGAGTTGTAAGTAAATAGAAGTGTGATGATCATCATATTCATAATTAGAGCATTGTCCCGGTGAGGAATGGATGATGGAGACCATGATGCCCCCACTAGTCGTGATGATACTTCAGAAAAAAGGCCAAAAAGAGCCCAACAAAAAAATAAAAGAGAGAAAAAGAGAGAAGGGGCAATGTTACTATATTTTCCACACTTGTGCTTCAAAGTAGCACCATGTTTTTCATATAGAGAGTCTCCTATGTTGTCACTTTCATAAACTAGTGGGAATTTCTAATTATAGAACTTGGCTTGTATATTCCGATGATGGGCTTCCTCAAATGCCCGAGGTCTTCATGATCAAGCTAGTTGGATGCACACCCACTTAGTTTTCAGTTTGAGCATTCAATCACTTATAGCTCTTGGTGCATCCATTGCATGTCAATCCCTACTCCTCGCATTGACATCAATTGATGAGAATCTCCATAGCCCATTTATTAGCCTCATCGATGTGAGACTTTCTCCTTTTTGTCGTGTCTATATTTATCTCTACCAACATATTCTTTTCCACCCATATTTCTATATCCATGGCTTGCACTCATGTATTGTGTGGGGGGTTGAAAAAGCTGGAGCGTGTTAAAAAGTATGAACCAATTGCTCAGCTTGTTATCGGGGTTGTGCATGGTAAATACTTTGTGTTAAGAAGATGGAGCATGACAAGGCTATCTGATTTTGTAGGGATAACATTCTTTAGCATTGATATTTTCAAAGACATGATTGTTTGTTAGGATACCTGAGTATTGATGCCTTTATATCAAATTATAGACTATTGCTTTGAATTACTTGTGTCTTAATATTCATGCCATGACTAGATTACATGATCAAGATTACGGTAGGTAGCATTCCACATCAATTTTTTTATCATTTACCTACTCGATGATGAGCAGGAATTAAGCTTGGGTACGCTGATACGTCTCCGTCATATCTATAATTTTTTTATTGTTTCATGCCAGTATTCTAAAATATATATAATTTTGGCAATATTTTATATTATTTTTGGGACAAACATATTGATCCAGTGTGCAGTTCCAGTTCCTGTTTGTTGCATGTTTTTTGTTTCGCGGAATCCAATCAAACGAAGTCCAAACGTGATAAAATTTTGCCGAGGATTATTTTGGAATATATGTGATTTTTGGGAAGCAGAATCAACGCAAGATTATTCGCAAGGGGCCCACAAGCTCAAGGGGTGCGCCCCTACCCGGGGCGTGCTTGGCAATCCTATGGCCACCACGTAGGTTGGTTGGAGGTGTCCTTCCACCACAAGAAGCTTATATACGGATAAAAATCGTGTTAAAATTTCAGCTCAATCATTACGGATCTCTGGATATTTAAGAAACGATGAAAGGCCACATATAGGAATGTGAAACATAAGAGAAACAGATAAAGAGATCCAATCTCAGAGGGGCTCTCACCCCTCCGCCACCATGGAGGCCATGGACCAGATGGAAAACCCTCCTCCCATCTAGGGGGGAGGTCAAGGAAGAAGAAGAAGGAGGGGGCTCTCTCCCCCTCTCTCCCGGTGGCACCGAAACATCGTTGGGGCAATCATTGTGTGACGGCGATCTACACCAACACCTATGTCATCTTCACCAACATCTTCATCACCTTCCCTCATCTATATTCAGTGGTCCACTCTTTTGCAATCCATTGTACCCTCTACTTGAACATGGTGCTTTATGCTTCATATTATTACCCAATGATGTGTTGCCATCTTATGGTGCTTTAGTAGATTTTTGTTGTCCTATCGGTGATTGGTGAATTGCTATGATTGGTTTAGTTTGCTTGTGGTTATGTTGCTTTCCTTTGGTGCCCATCATATGACCGCGCGTGTGGATCCCACCATAGGGTTAGCTGTATGTTGATAGGACTATGCATTGGAGGGCAAGAGTGACGGAAACTTCTTCCTAACATAGAAATTGTTGCATATGGGATTGAAGGGGGACCAATATATCTTAATGCTATGGTTGGGTTTACCATAATGAACGTTAGTAGTTGCGGATGCTTGCTAATAGTTCAAATCATAAATGCTTAGAATTCGAAGTAAGTGATGGCATGCTAATGGTGGCCTCCCCACATAAAAACTTGATATCAGTCTAGTAACATAGTCAATTGCTTAGGGACAATCCAACAAATCCTAGCACCACTTTTCCACACTCACTATACTAACTTAATTGTAATTTTATTAAAACATCACCTAACTTTTATTTTCACGTTCTTTATTATCTTGCAAACCTATCCTAGTTCACCTACAAAGTACTTCTAGTTTCATACTTGTTCTAGGTAAAGCAAACGATAAGCCTGCGTAGAGTTGTATCGGCGGTCGATAGAACTTGAGGGAATATTTGTTCTACCTTTAGCTCCTCGTTGGGTTCGACACTCTTACTCATCAAGAAAGCCTATAGTTGATCCCCTATACTTGTGGGTTATCAATCTCCCCAAGCTTACAATCAAGCCAGGGAGATCCAGGCACTAAGCATTATATGCTCACTCGTAAAAACCTTGGAAGTTGGCGCATATGCTCTTGAGTTTCTTTTTCATTCCCTCGATCACGGCTTGTTGGTCATCTACAACCTGGGTCAAAAACTCAAGTTATATAGTGTTGTTGTTAAGAGCATCAATCATAAGCCCGGCCTTATGAAGATGGTCATCAACCCATGCTTCCAAGTATTTTCTCATCAACCAGTAAGAATCAACCCCATCTCCGATCACATTAACACAAGCCTTCGAAAGCTTCTCCAATTACCTCATATTTTCCTTCATGTCCTCTGGGGTCGGTGACTCCTTTCCCCACTCAGTTTGAGGAGGCCCCATAGGAAATAACAAAATAGATCCACAAATATTGAATTAGTAGGGATTAGGAGGATACTCATTGATAACCCACAAGTATAGGGGATCGCAACAGTTTTCGAGGGTAGAGTATTCAACCCAAATTTATAGATCGACACAAGGGGAGCCAACGAATATTTGCAAGTATTAGCAGCTGAGTTATCAATTCAACCACACTTGGAGATTAATTATCTGCAGCAACGTGATTAGTAGCAAAGTAATATGATAGTTTTGATAATAGTGACATCAGCAATAGTAACGGCAACAGCGATAGCAGTATTTTGTAGCAAGTGCAACAGTAACAATAGCAATAGTAACTTAGCAGAAACAATATAAGATAAATTTGTAGGCATTGGATCGGTGACTTGTTGGATGATATTCATCATGAGACAGTTATAACCTAGCCGATACGGCACTAGCTCCAGTTCATCAATATAACGTAGGCATGTATTCCCTAAATAGTCATACGTGCTTATGGAAAGAACTTGCATGACATCTTTTGTCCTACCCTCCCATGGCAGCGGGGTCCAATTGGAAACTAAGGGATATTAAGGCCTCCTTTTAATAGGGAACCGGATCAAATAATTAGCACACGGTGAATACATGAACTCCTCAAACTACGGTCATCACCGGGAGTGGTCCCAACTATTGTCACTCCGGGGTTGCCGGATCATAACACGTAGTAGGTGACTATAACTTGCAAGATCGGATCTAGAATATAGATATAATGGTGATAACATAAACGGTTCAGATCTGAAATCATGGCACCCGGGCCCAAAGTGACAAGCATTAAGCATGGCAAAGTCATAGCAACATCAATCTTAGAACATAGTGGATACTAGGGATCAGGCCCTAACAAAACTAACTCGATTACATGATGAATCTCATCCAACTCCTCACCGACCAGCGAGCCTATGAAGGAATTACTCACTCCCGGTGGGGAGCATCATGGAATTGGCGATGGAGAAGGGTTGGTGATGACGAAGAACGAAGACCCCCCCTCTCTGGAGCCCCAAACGGACTCCGGATCTGGCCTCTCGATGAAGAACAGGAGGTGACGGTGGCTCCGTCTCGTGGATCGCGGTAATTCTTTCTCCCTCAATTTTTTCTAGAAAAATAGGATTTTATGGCGTAGGTTCCAGGGTCTGCGGGGCCACCAGGTGGGGACAACCCACCTGGGCGTGCGAGGAGGGGGGCGCGCCCATGTGGGTCATGCCCACCCAGGTGCGCCCCTCCGGTGGATCTTGGCTCCAGAAATTCTCTTTATTGATATAAAAAATCCTCGCAAAGTTTCGTTCCATTCCGAGAACTTTTATTTCTGCACAAAAACAACACCATGGTAGTTCTGCTGAAAACAGCATCAGTCCGGGGTTAGTTTCATTCAAAACATTCAAATTAGAGTCCAAAACAAGACGAAAAGTAGATACGTTCGAGACGTATCAACTCCCCCAAGCTTAAACCTTTCCTTGTCCTCAAGCAATTCAGTTGACAAAATGAAAGTGAAAAAGAAAAAAAAATTACAAACTCTTTTGCTCTTGTTTGCATAAATAAGCTTAAACAGCACCCAGGTTTTCAGCTAACATTATAACTAACCATGCCGACAATAACTCTTAAAAATTATATTAACTCATATCAATAACATAATCAGCTAGCGAACAATAAAAAGACATCTCAAACAGCAACACATTGTCAAAACAACCGTGATATAATATGACAATAGTGGTATCTCGGTAGCCCTTTCTAAGACCTCAAAACATAAATGCAGAGTACCCCCAAAGTTCAAGCAGCGACTAAACATTGTAATACATGGTAGAAAAGATCCAGTCATGATGCACCCAACATTAGCTACACACAATGCATCAGCATGACAGAAGTGTTCTCAGGTTCAGGCTCTTATTTTAGAAGGTGATGACACAACATAAAAGTAAATATATAGTCCCTTCGCAGAGGGAAGTAGTGATTTGCAGAGGTGCCAGAGCTCAAGTTTTAAAACAGAGGTAAATGATATTTTGAGACACGCACCCTTCTCATTTACTTCACACCGTCAGTTATCAATATCTTCCATGCTAAGAACGCTAGTGGCGGTTCCAAGAGATAAAAGTAAAGGTTTTGACACCATTGGGGGTTTTTGTTTGATTATTTGTAAGCTTTTCCTGTTTGCAGTTTGGGACTGGGCATCCCTATTACCGCCCTTTTCTCTTGTGATGACGAGTGAATAAACACTCGACCTGAGAATAACCCGCTTAGCATGGAAGATACTGACCACCTCCTGTCGTTCCATGAATGATCCACGCACACAAAAAGGATATTTATTATAAGTTTTTAGAGGTGGCACATGAAAATTTACTTAGGATGGCAGGGTAATACCGCATATGGGTAGGTATGGTGGACTCATCTGGAATACCTTAGGTTCAAGGTTTTTGATGTACAAGCATAATTCCCACTTAGTACACGTGAAGGCTAGCAATTAGATTGAGAAGCGGCCAGCTAGAGAGCAACAACGGTCATGAACATGCATTATGCATAAGTAACATTGGACACTAGCATGGGTAGGATATGAACATAAATATCATAGAGGCTATGTTGGTTTTGGTTCAACTACATGCGTGAACATGTGAAGTCAAGCCACTCGAACATTCATAGGAGGATACCATATCATCATACTACATCACAATCATTTTAACACAATGTTGATATCCAAGATAAATCGTTATCCACTCCCAGCTACTTTATGCATGGCATGAGAGACTATAATCTCTAATTGTCATTGCAAACATGTTTAATCATAATGGGCTTAATCATGGATACTAGGTTAAACATATTTACACAAACATAACAAGTCGAGTTCATACCTGTTTCACTCTGCGACGACCAGTTCATCGAATATTGTCATTATTGCCTTTCACTTGCATGACCGAACGATGTGAAAATAATAATAGTGCAAGAGTGCCGTGGACTAACCTGGAATCTGCAAACATTTTATTCAACAGGAGAAGGCAAGGTAAAATGGGCTCTTTATTAGATCAACAATTATTCATATGAGAGCCACTCAACATTTTCATCGTGGTCTTCTTCTCGGTATGACTCGAATAAAAAGAAAAGAAATTTAGATAAACACACTGAAATATTTTTGGAGTTTTTGGTTTTCTTGAACAAGTAAATAAAAGGGAAAGGCAAAAACGAGAAAAACTATTTACATGGGAAAGCTCCCAACAAGCAAAAGAAGAAGAAAGAAATCTTTTTTGGTTTTCTCTTTAGTGCAACAGCTAAGCATGCATAGAAACTAAACTAACTACAACATTTTTTTGGTTTTTCTATGGTTTTTCAAACACAGAAGAAGAAGAAGGGAAGAAAATAAAATTAAGCATCGATGATACAATGAAAAAGTGTGGACACCGACAACTGGAATGAAATGTGTGAACATGAATGTAATGTCGATGGAAAATATGTACTTTCCCAAGCTTAGGCTTTTCGCCTAGCTTGTTAATCGATCAGTAGTCTGGATAGTAGTTGGAGTGGTAACTCACGGAAGCCCTCGGTGCGGATGCCTTGGCCTGCTGTGCCGCCTCGACCGTAGTGTTATGGGCTCGTGCCTCACTCTCAAGGATGAAATATCTTCCATTGTCATGATAATCAAAAAGAGCAGGCACTGGCAAATAGGTGTGCACAACAGATGCTTGGTTAAACAACAAGTAATAGGTGAAATTATGAATATTTCCTTTAAGGATCTTATGATTTTTCATAGCATCAAAATCTAAATACCGCGTGGGTAGGATAGGGTCAAAGGGCAATGGTGAAACACCCAACTCTCTTGCTAAACGTGTGGCATAGATTCCACCATAGAAATAGCCACTATTAGCATTATGTTGTAGCCTGCGTGCAACAATCGCCCCATGGTTATAACTTCTATCACCGGTGAGAGCGGTGCGTATGAGGTACATGTCCGGAGCACAAAGTGTACTACAATCTTGTCTGCCAACATAGTTCCCATTGAATAGAGCAAAGTATTGAATTGCAGGAAAATGAATGCTCTTTATTCTACCTTGTGTCACTCCCCTCATCTCACCGTAGGAAAGACTAGTCAAGAATGATTGGTACTCATCCCTTGGCGGTTCGTCAAGCGAACCCCAAAATGGGAGTTTGCAGTGGTGAGCAAATCTCACTTGTGATATGGTGAATGGATTTCCATACAGTTTAAATGACACCCTAGACCCACGTGGATGAAATTTAAATCCTTTGACAAATGATTCTGTGCGAGTGTGGTGTTGATCGCACTTATCTGAAATGTAGGGACCGAGACCGGTGTTGTGAACTTATTGCTCAAGTTCCTCCTTAATGCCCACATGCACCATATAATCATCGCATGGCCATAGGCATGTTTTGGTGCTGGCATCTCGAATGGAACTTTCACATGGTTCAACATAAGACCGACGAGTGGAGCTATCGCTAGAAGATGCCCCTGAGGAACTCCTCTTCGAAGAACTCCTTCCAAGTAGGTTCATCATGTTCGCGTACAATTTTCTGAAAAAATTTGGGTGAAAAAAATTTTATCAACAAAAATTTACTAGATTGATAGCAACTACTCATAGGGATACATAGAGGCCATAGCAAGCACTCAAACTACTTAAAATCTAAGAATTCAACATGCAGGCCATAGCTCATCTACAGTAGTACCAAGAGTAGCTAATTATTCAAAATATAAACCACTAAAACAAAAAGTAATTGGACAAATGGTGGAGTCACATACCAAGCAACAATCCCCCGAAACAGTTTCGGAAATGGAGCTTCGAGCAAAGAGATCGAAATCCGCGGGTTTGGGAGCAATAACATGAGAGAGAGAGAGAGAACAAAGGTGGATTTTTTTTGGAGGTAGCTATCGATGTACAAAAGTAGGGGCCTTTCTGTACCCCTTTACTTGTGCACGTGCAATCATAGCTGCACCTGCATCCATGCTTGGCGGGGCAGAGGAAGGAAAGATACAAGGCTGCCAAGGCAGTACTCAAGCCAGAGGCACAAAGAGCAAAAGGACAAGGTAGACTTCCCCCGGCACGCCCTTGCCGGGGCGGCCTACATAGCCTCGGCAAGAGCCTTGCCTGGGTGACTTGCCCAATAACAGCAGGGCCGCCGCCCTTGAGCCTGAGAATTTTGACACCATCGACAACATCAAGACCAAAGCTCAGGGGCGCCTGCGTGGTGGCATGCAGATCTTTGTGAGGACCAAAGGCCTGCAAGCCTAGATGTGAACCAGAAGATGAAGACCCCTGGAAAGATCCTTGCTAGGGACGGCCGAAGACCCCCGGCAAGATCCTTGCCAGGGACGCTCCCGAGACCCCGGCAAGACACTTGACGGGGACGTCTGCGGGGCCACGACTAGACCCGCACCCACCACTGTTTCGCTGCCCCGCAGCCATCCCGACGCGGCAACCCGCCCGCCAACTAGGCGAGCGCTTGCGTGGCAGCATGCAGCTTCTAGGCCAACTAGGCAAGAACCTGCGTAGTGGCATGCAGACTTTCGTGAAGACCCTGTCACCGCACCAGCATAGCAGCCACCCAGCCAGCATGGCGCTACATGCCTCGTCAGCTTGGACATGCGTCGAAGCAATGCGAGGCAGCGATGGACGGGACGAGCCTTGTTGCCGCCCCCGATAAAGCAAGAGGGCACGTCGGCGGCGCATTAAATGTGTTTGTCCTACGGTGCCAGGTGATAAACTTGTACACTGTAGATACTTTCCACCTCCTGTGTGCCACTGTGGCAACTCCTTTGACATATAAAAGGAGGCCCGAGGCGTACCATGGGAGGATTCATACTTTTTGGACTAGGCATGCACCGCAGCTAGTTCAAGAGCTCAAGAACACTAAATATACACAAAAGCAGGACTAGGGTTTTACGGATCATTTGCGGCCCGAACCTGGGTAACAAATCCCCTCGCACTGATCTTCTAGACCTGCTCTTTGCGCAGCTCCACGCCCCGCCACCCGTAGAAGGGATTCCCTGGGATCCCAAAGGTGTCGTTTCCCCGGACATCTTTGGGGCTCTAAGTAGGGGGGCGCTGAGGCTGTGAAAATTTTGTTTTGAAGTCAATGCATCGACTCCTTCATCGCGATGGCTTGAAGGAAGAGGGCAACATCAACTAGCCACACTCCGGTGCCATCAGCCAGGCGAGCGGTGCCGTCTGCAGCCGCGACAACCATCCGTGTGGCGACGGAAAAGCTAAGTCACACAAAACCTTGAGAGATTTCCTTTTTTTATATATATAGGGTTATTTTCTTCGAAGGATTTTTCTCTTTGTATGGAAAACCTACACGCAAGGGAACCCTTCCTCTATTGGCAACACCCTTGTTCTGTTTCAAGTCCGCTCAACAGTTCAGGCGGCTGCGCCGAGAATGGCAAGGTGGCTTGCCCGGCAGCAAGCGCCCCCGGCAGGCTGCTAAGGATCCGTTCCTCAAAGCACCACAACACGGGTTTACACACCGGTAAACCTATCCAACTTAGCGTAGGGTGTGTACATACAAGGAAAGATCAAACAGGAAGATAGCACGCACTATTTTAGAATACTACAAAGTTATATTACATCAATGGTTTCGTGGTTCTAAAATAAGATAAAATTATCTTGGTCATGAACTCGTAGCGGCAATGAGAAACGGGGTGGATAGTCCCGGCGCTGGCCCTCCACCCTCTTGACTCCGTCAACGCAGCTGATGATGGGCTTGATACACTCTTCGAGTGTCCTGAGGTTCGCATCCTCCGGCAAGCTCCCAAGCGCGTTGGCGAAGTCGACGCTGGGGTTCCAGAACGCTACCTTGGTGAGCACCTTGGTTAGGGCACCCCAAAAAAGCCTCCGGGACTCATTGGCCAGATAGGTCGCTCAATTAGAGCGGAGCTGCTCCAGGGCGTCGAGGACGCGCTCGAAGAACAAGGTCAGCCTGGCATTGGGACTTGTGTTCGCCTCCTGGGAGAACTTGACGTCTGGCATGCCCATGGCGGCTAGCTGCGTGGTGAGCTTCTGTGCAACATCGATGAGGAGGCTAAGCTAGAGATTTACACTACCCACATAGTCATTGTGGGTAGCGGTGTCATCCTTCCTCAGTTGCCTCTCGCTCTCAAGGGCCTTGTTTAGGGTCTCCTTGTGGGCCATGACCTCCAAAATCGTCCCTTCCAAGGTGTTCAGTTTCATCTTCACATCATCAATGGAGCCGTTGGCCTCGGAGAGCAGCTTGGTCTTGTCGGAGATGGCGACCTGCAAACCCGCCACAGTGCGGTTGGCCGTGTCCCTCTATTCCGTCAGCTCCGAGATCTCCTTCTTCACCCCCTCCCGCTCCAGCTCTAGCTTCTCCACCTTGCCAGCTTGGTCCAGGGCCAGAGCATCAAGTGATTCCTTGTGCTTTTGCTCCAGCTCCTGGGTCCGCTACGCGACGATCTTCTCGATTCCCTCATCCTTGCCGCAGAGTGTGGCGGCAAGCGCCTGCTCATGCACAACGAGGTCTTCCTCCTGGGTGTCCAGTAGAGCTTGCTGCTGATGCTGGGCAGCTTCGTCCTTAGCGGCCTATTCCTTCGCCGCCTCTTGGGCCTTCTCGATGTCGTCCTGCTTCAGGATGAGCTCTCGCTTGCGCTCATCTAGCTCACCCTGGGCGGTCCTCAGTTCCTCTCAGGCCTCACCGAACCAGACTTGCGTCTGAGCGACGCGCTCCTAAAAATCCGCTTCCGCCTTGTCCACAGCCGCCATCCTCGAGTTCACCTTATCCTGGTGGGCACGGTGGAGTGCCTGAAGCTTCTGGAAATTGGCGCTCATGGCCTAGAGGAGCTTCTTGGGAACTGCCACCGCTGGCGCTCGGTTCATCGACAACCTGGAGCTTGGCAGTGGCAAGAGCCTCATCGTTGAACACCTCCCCCTCGGCTGGCGCCCTGGTGTCTGGTGTCCCTCGGAGGCAGATGAATAGATCATCACCCACCTTCAAGTACTTGCTGGGGGCGAGGGCTGCAGGGGAGGAAGGTTGGTCATCAGCCACCCCCTCCCCGGTGGACTCCTTGGCGGCCTCCTCGGCAGCGTCCTTGTCGACCTCCTCGGCAGGCCCCTCGGCGGCCTCCTCGGCGGCATCCTTGCCGGCCTCTTTGGCAGCAGTCTCGCGGGCCTCCTCGGCAGCGGACTTGGTGGCTTCCTCAGTCATAATCCTGGTGGCCTCAGCTTCGGCATCCTTGGAGACCTCCTCTATGATGGCGTCGATGTCCACCTGGTCCGTTGAGAGAGGATCTGGAAACCAGAAAGGAGAATGAAGCGGGGCCAAAATCAAATTTCAGAACAAAGAAAAGAAAGAACATTGCATGGCAGAGGTAGCAAGGGACGGGAGGCAGGCCACTTACCTGTGTCGAGCTAAGAAGAAGTGGTTCCCTCCCCGCCAACGTTCGTTGCTGGGACGGAGCCACCAGTGCCCATGCTTGCCCCCTCTTCCTCCATGCGCGTGGGCTCGGCGGTAGGTGCCTATGCTGGGGACGCCCCTCTAGGTGGTGTGGTCGACGGGGGTGGCGTGTCAGGGGAGGCCCTCAGTGGCTCCTCCTATTGCCGCTCTCCTCCTGCAAACCCGGCAAGGTCAGCACCAAGGATTCACGCCCCAACGACCTCCGGTGGGGAGTGAATAATGAACTCACACTGGGGGCTGAAGCAGGGGTTGTGTCGAGGGCTAGTGTCCGGGCTGATCACCACCAACGCCGGCGTGCGTGGAGCACTCAACGGGGGCTCGTCGCCCGTCAAAGCTTTGGCCCTCTTCGCCGCCCTCTGGGCCAGCGTCTCTGTGTAACTGCGAAGATAAGATCAAGTCAGGGAAGGATGGTACATGCGAAGGGTAGGGAAATGATGAGGGGCAAGATGCTAACTCGTCCTCCTCCACTAGCCTCCTCTTCCTCTTCGGGCTAAAGGACCCAAGGTCGAAATCGGCCTCCAGGGCGACGTCCGCAAGGGGAGGAGAAGGGGGTGGAGTCCTGGGCCGCTTGGATGAGGAAGAGGCGACGACCGCGGCCTTCTTCGCTGCCGTAGCCCTTGTCTGGCGTGCGGGATGCGCCTGGGCATGTTGCCACTTTGTGGTCCTGCCTGGCCGGACTGGCTCGCCGAAGCTAGCCCGTCGCAGGACACGTTTCCTCCCCGGGGCTGAGGAATCATCCGCCTCGGCCTCCTCTTCGTCCGACTCCTCGACCGCTTCCTCAACAAGGGGAACCCCGGCGCCGCCGCTGCTGGGTTCCCCGGCAGACCCTGTCCATTCGGCAAACTCCCTCTCTTCTGCGGCCGCGTCGGCCTCATCCTCCATAGCACCGAGGCTTCTGGCCTCCTCAACAAGTGCCGCCTCCTCCGCCCTGGCGGCAATGTATGCCAGCTCCTCCTCAGTGGTGTCGCGGATGAGCTACAACTTCGTCGAGAACGTACCTCTCCGACAAGTTGTCGAAGAATCCATGCACCAGCTCCGCCGTTGGCTTAACCCAGGTCGGATCGAGGCCGTGTGCATTGAAAACCGACATCATGGTGAGGATGGCGGTCTGGCAAGAGTTGTTGCTCAATGGGACCACCCCCACTGGCAACCCAGACAGAGACTTGTCGGCCTTGGCAGCCTTGCCGGTCTTCTCGGCCTTGCCGGTCCTCTCGACCCTGCTGACCTCATCAACCTTGAGCTGAAAAAGCCTCTGGCAAAGATGAGCATGCTGCAGCACCATGAAGTTGCGGTTCAGGCCGGGGCAGAGCCTCATGATATCGGCCGCATTCCTGAAATCCCAGGCCGGCCTCCCCTTATTACGCAGCGGGGCAATCCGGCGGCGGATGAAGTCAGCCCCGATCATCTCAAGAGTAGCTCGGCCGAGGTGAGGCGATGGATCCCGGTGATGGCAGCCGTGAGCTTCTCGTCGTCAGTGTCGAGCTCGCCCCCGTCCTTGTTGTGGACCGGCCGCCTCCGACGGACCCGGCAGAACTCCTACAGATCTGTCTCCTCGATCCAGCACCACCGGCCCTGCCACTCGTCCCACCTCTCCTTTTGGGCACCCTCCGGGTACGTGCCCTTGCTCTGGGTCCTCGGGATCCTGGTGACGCAGCCAGAGATGGCACCCCCTTGGTGGATGCTAGGGGTGAAGTAATGGCGAAAGAGCGTCGTGCTGGGATGCACTCTGGCGAAGCCCTCACAAAGGTGGGCAAAGAAGTCCATGCACGTCCATAAGGTGGAAGCCGTAAGTGTGCATGACGTCGTTGAAGAAAACTAAGAAAGGGGGCAGAGCCCGTAGGAGAAATAGTCGACAAAGAAAGGGTACCGGTTTGGACCGGCCTTGGCGAAGGAGGCCGGGATGATGCGCGTGGTAGGATGCCTTGACGTCTCCCTTCCCCACAGAGGCCTAAACTTCTCCTTGAGGGTGAGCGCGTCGACCGTCGAGGTGAAGAGGGCGCACTACATCCGCAGCTCCACCAACTCACTCTCCGGCGCCTCCTTCCCTCCGGCATCCTTGGCCGCTCCCTTGCCCTTGCCTGAGTTGGGCGCCATGGCAGCTGAGAGGGGGTGAGGGATCAAGGGCAATTGGGGTGTGGTGGCAGCGAGCGGAGGCGAAAGCTTTGATTTGTGCTTGGAGAAGAAGAGGCGGACGGTGGTTCCAAGATTGGGAAAGGCATGGAGGGTAAATGAGCAGTGCCCCTGCAGTTTCCTCTTTTTTATGCGGAAGACGTGGGACGCCTCTTTACTATTCACCGCGAGGTGACGCAAGCGTGCTGCGACCGTTCCACGCATGACCCCGACGTCACGCACTCAATGCGGGTCATGGGGAAGCGCAACTAGCGAAGGAGTTACCGTGGTTAAAACTCTGCCACGCGTGCCCGCGCACCATTCTGGGCCTGGCCCAACAACGCTTCGCGCTTATGTGTGGCCCAGGCCCGGGGGCTCCTATTGGTGTAAAAAAGTAGGGGCCTTTCTGTACCCCTTTACTTGTGCACAGACAGTCATAGTTGCACCTGCGACCATGCTTGGTAGGGCAGATGAAGGAAAGATACAAGACTGCCAAGGCAGTACTCAAGCCAGAGGTGCGAAGAGCAAAAGGACAAGATAGACTTCCCCCAAAAAGGCCCATGCCAGGGCGGCCTACATAGACTCGGCAAGAGCCTTGCTAGGGCGACTTTCCCAATAACAGCAGGGCCACCGCCCTTGAGCCTGAGAGTTTTGACACCATCGACAACATCAAGACCAAGGCTCGGGGGCGCCTGTGTGGTGGCATGCAGATCTATGCGAGGACCAAAGGCCTGCAAGCCTAGATGAGACCCAGAAGACGAAGACCCCTGGAAAGGTCCTTGCCGGAGATGGCCGAAGACCCCCGGCAAAATCCTTGCCGGGGACGCTCATGAGACCCCGACAAGACCCTTACCGGGAACGTCTGCGGGGTCACGGCTAGACCCACACCCACCAATGTTTTGCTGCCCCGCGGTCATCCCGACGCGGCAACCAGCCCGCCAACTAGGCAAGCGCTTGCATGGCAGCATGCAACTTCTAGGCCAACTAGGCAAGCACCTGCACAGAGGCATGTAGACCTTCGTGAAGACCTTGTCACCGCACCAGCACAGCAGTCAGCCAGCATGGCGCTGCATGCCTCATCAGCTTGGACGTGTGTCGAAGCAAGGCGAGGCGGCGACAGACGTGACGAGCCTTGTTGCCGCCCCCGATAAAGCAAGAGGGCATGTCGGCAGCGCATTAAATCCATTTATCCTACGGTGCCAGGTGATAAACTTGTACACTGTAGATACTTTCCACCTCCTGTGTGCCACTGTGGTGACCCCTTTGACATATAAAAGGAGGCTCGAGGCGTACTGTGGGAGGATTCTAACTTTTTGGACTGGGCATGCACCGCAGCTAGTTCAAGAGCTCAAGAACACTAAATATACACAAAGGCAGGACTAGGGTTTTACGCATCATTTGCGGCCCGAACCTGGGTAAAAAATCTCCTCGCGCCAATCTTCTAGACCTGGTCTTTGCGTAGCTCCACGCCTTGCCAACCGTAGAAGGGATTCCCCGGGATCCCATAGCTGTCGTTTCCCCCATCAGTAGGTGATGATGTGGTGTGAAGAGATAAGTGAGGGGGCCCACGTGGGGACCACAACCCACCAGGGCGCGCCTGGGGTCCTAGCATGCCCAGGTGGGTTGTGCCCACCTGGTGCACCTCCCTCTGATATTATTTGCACCAGAAATTCTTAAATATCCAGAAAAAATCTTATTATCTGCACATGTTCGGCTCGGTGACTCCCCACGAACTCTTGATCCAGCTGAGTGTCGGGGGAGAGCTTCGTCAGCACGACGGCGTGATGACGGTGATGATGATGCTACCGTCCCAGGGCTTCGCCTAAGCACTACGATGATATGACCGAGGTGGATTATGGTGGAGGGGGCACCGCACACGGCTAAGGGACCAATGATCAACTTGTGTGACTATGGGGTGCCCCCTGTCCACGTATATAAAGGATGGATGGAGGAGGACGCCGGCCCTCATAGGGCGCACCCAAAGTGTGGAGTCCTACTAGGACTCCCTAGTCCTAGTAGGATTCCACCTCCCACATGGAATAGGAAAAAGGGAAGCGAGAAGGAGAAGGAAGGAAGGGACCACCCCCTTTCCCTAGACCAATTTGGACCAGTCCATGGGGAAGGGAAACGGCCACCCTTGACGACTTTCTCTCCTTTCCCGTATGGCCCATTAAGGCCCAATACGAATTCCCGTAACTGTCAGATTCTCCAAAAAATACCCGAATCACTCGGAACCGTTCCAATGTCCGAATATAGCCTTCCAATATATCGATCTTTACGTCTCGACCATTTCGAGACTCCTCGTCATGTCCCCGATCTCATTCGGGACTCCGAACAAATTTCGGTCATCAAATCACATAACTCATAATACAAACCGTCATAGAACGTTAAGCATGCGGACCCTACGGGTTCGAGAACTATGTAGACATGACCGAGACTAATCTCTGGTCAATAACCAATAGCGCAACCTGGATGCTCATATTGGTTCCTACATATTCTACAAAGATCTTTATCGGTCAAAACTGCATAACAACATACATTGTTCCCTTTGTCATCGGTATGTTACTTGCCTGAGATTCGATCGTAGGTATCTCAATGCCTAGTTCAATCTCGTTACCGGCAAGTCTCTTTACTCGTTCCGTAATTCATCATCCCACAACTAACTCATTAATCACATTGTTTGCAAGGCTTATAGTGATGTGCATTACCGAGAGGGCCCAGAGATACCTCTCTGATAGACGGAGTGACAAATCCTAATCTCGATAAATGCGAACTCAACAAACACCATCGGAGACACCTGTAGAGCATCTTTATAATCACCCAGTTACGATGTGACGTTTGATAGCACACAAGGTGTTCCTCCGGTATTCGGGAGTTGCATAATCTCATAGTCAGAGGAACATGTATAAGTCATGAAGAAATGAGTAGCAATAAAATTGAACGATCATTATGCTAAGCTAATGGATGGGTCTTGTCCATCACATCATTCTCTAATGATGTGATCCCGTTCATCAAATGACAACACATGTCCATGGCTAGGAAACTTTAACCATCTTTGATTAACGAGCTAATCAAGTAGAGGCATACCAGGGACACTCTGTTTGTCTATGTATTCACACATGTACTAAGTTTCCAGTTAATACAATTCTAGCCTGAATAATAAACATTTATCATGATATAAGCAAATATAAATAACAACTTTATTATTGCCTCTAGGGCATATTTCCTTCAGTCTCCCACTTGCACTAGAGTCAATAATCTAGTTCACATCATCATGTGATTTAACACCAATAGTTCACATCTTTATGTGATTAGTTCACATCTCCATGTGACTAACACCCATAGGGTTTACTAGAGTCAATAATCTAGTTCACATCGCTATGTGATTAACACCCAAAGAGTGATCATGTTTTGCTTGTGAGAGAAACTTAGTCAACGGGTCTGCCATATTCAGAGCCGTATGTATTTTGCAAATTTTCTATGTCTACAATGCTTTGCACGGAGCTACTCTAGCTAATTGCTCCCACTTTCAATATGTATCTAGATCGAGACTTAGAGTCATCCAGATCGGTGTCAAAGCTTGCATCGACGTACCTCTTTACGACGAACGCTTTGTCACCTCCATAACCGAGAAACATTTCCATATTCCACTAAGGATATTTTTGACCACTATCCAGTGATCCACTCCTGGATCACTATTGTACTGTCTTGCCAAACTTATGGTGAGGTACACAATAGGTCTGGTACACAGCATAGCATACTTTGTAGAACCTATGTCTGAGGCATAGGGAATGACTTTTCATTCTATTTCTATTTTCTGCCGTGGTCGGGTTTTGAGTCTTTACTCAACTTCAACATAGGCAAGAACTCCTTCTTTGACTATTCCATTTTGAACTACTTCAAAATCTTGTCAAGGTATGTACTCATTGAAAATATATCAAGCGTCTTGATGTATCTCTATAGATCTTGATGCTCAATATGTAAGTAGCTTCACCGAGGTCTTTCTTTGAAAAACTCCTTTCAAACATTCCTTTATGCTTTCCAGAAAATTTTACATTATTTCTGATCAACAATATGGCATTCACATATACTTATAAGAAATCTTGTAGTGCTCCCACTCACTTTCTTGTAAATACAAGCTTCACCGCAAGTCTGTATAAAACCATATGCTTTGGTCAACTCATCAAAGTGTATATTCCAACTCTGAGATGCTTGCACCAGTCCATAGATGGATCGCTGGAGCTTGCACACTTTGTTAGCACCTTTAGGATTGGCTAAACTTTCTTGTGGTATCATATACAACTATTCTTTAAGAAATCCATTAAGGAATGCAATTTTGACATCCATTTGCCAGATTTCATAAAATGTGGCAATTGCTAACATGATTCAGACGGATTTAAGCATCGCTACGAGTGAGAAAATCTCATCGTAGTCAACACCTTGAACTTGTCGAAAACCTTTTTGCGACAATTGGAGTTTTGTAGATAGTAACACTACTATCATCGTCCGTCTTCCTCTTGAAGATCCATTTATTCTCTATGGCTTGCCGATCATTGGGCAAGTCAACAAAAGTCCACACTTTGGTCTCATACATGGATCCTATCTCAGATTTCATGGGCTCAAGCTATTTCGCGGAATTTGGGCTCATCATCGCTTCCTCATAGTTCGTAGGTTTGTCATGGTCTAGTAACATGATTTCCAGAACAGGATTACCGTACCACTTTGGTGCGAAACGTATTCTGGTTGACCTACGAGGTTCGGTAGTGACTTGATCTGAAGCTTCTTGATAATTATCATTAACTTCCTCACTAATCGGTGTAGGCATCACTAGAACTGACTTATGTGATGAACTACTTTCCAATTCGAGAGAAGGTACAATTACCTTATCAAGTTCTACTTTCCTCCTACTCACTTCTTTCGAGAGAAACTCCTTCTCTAGAAAGGATCCATTCTTATCAACAAATATCTTGCCTTCGGATCTGTGGTAGAAGGTGTACCCAACAGTTACTTTTGGGTATCCTATGAAGACGCACTTCTCCGATTTGGCTTTGAGCTTATCAAGATGAAACTTTTTCACATAAGCATCGCAATCCCAAAGTTTAAGAAATGACAGCTTAGGTTTCTTGCTAAACCACAGTTCATACGGTGTCGTCTCAATAGATTTAGATGGTGCCCTTTTTAACATGAATGTAGCTGTCTCTAATGCATAACCACAAAAACGATGGTGGTAAATCGGTAAGAGACATCATAGATTGCAATATATCCAATAAAGTACAGTTATGATGTTTGGACACACCATTATGCTGTGGTGTTCTAGGTGGCACGAATTTGTGAAACTTAATTGAAGACCAAACTCGTAACTCAAATATTCATCTCCGCGATCAGATTGTAGAAACTTTATTTTCTTGTCACGATGATTTTCCACTTCACTCTGAAATTCTTTGAACTTTTCAAATGTTTCATACTTATGTTTCATCAAGTAGATATACCCATATCTGCTCAAATCATCTGTGAAGGTCAGAAAATAACGATACCCGCCGCGAGCCTCAACACTCATCGGACCACATACATCAGTATGTATTATTTCCAATAAGTCAGTTGCTCACTCCATTGTTCCGGAGAACGGAGTCCTAGTCATCTTGCCCATGAGGCATGGTTCGCAAGCATCAAGTGATTCCAAAAGCCCATCAGCATGGAGTTTCTTCATGCGCTTTACACCAATATGACCTAAACAGCAGTGCCACAAAGAAGTTGCACTATCATTACTAACTTTGCATCTTTTGGTTTCAATATTATGAATATGTGTATCACTACGACTGGGATTCAATAAACCATTTATATTGAGTGTATGACCATAGAAGGTTTTATTCATGTAAATAGAACAACAATTATTCTTTGACTTAAATGAATAAGCGTATTGCAATAAACATGATCCAATCATATTCATGCTCAACGCAAACACCAAATAACATTTATTTTAGGTTCAACAGTAATCCCGAAGGTAAAGGGAGTGTGTGATGGTGATCTTATCAACCTTGGAATCACTTACAACACACATTATCACCTTGCCCTTAACTAGTCTCTGTTTATTTTGCAATTCTCGTTTCGAGTTCCTACTCTTAGCAACTGAACTAGTATCAAATACCGAGGGGTTTCTATAAACACTAGTAAAGTACACATCAATAACATGTATATCCAATATACCTTTGTTCAGTATGTCATCCTTCTTATCCGCCAAGTATCTAGGGCAGTTCCACTTTCAATGACTTGCAGTAGAAGCACTCAATTTCAGGCTTGGGTCTAGCTTTGGGCTTCTTCATGGGAGTTCCAACTTTCTTGCAATTCTTCTTGAAATTCCCTTTCTTTCCCTTGCCCTTTTACTTGAAACTAGTGGTCTTGTCAACCACCAACACTTGATGCTTTTCTTTATTTCTACCTTCACTGATTTCAGCATCGCGAAGAGCTTGGGAATTACTTTTGTCATCCCTTGCATATTATAGTTCATCACGAAGTTCCAGTAACTTGGTGATAGTGACAAGAGAACTCTGTCAATCACTTATTTTATTTGGAAGATTAACTCCCACGATTCAAGCAATTGTAGTACCCAGACAATCTGAGCACATGCTCACTGGTTGAGCTATTCTCCTCCATCTTGCAGGCAAAGTACTGTCAGAGGTCTCATACCTCTTGACACGGGCATGAGCATGAAATACCAATTTCAACTCTTGGAACATCTCATATGGTCCATGTCGTTCAAAGCCGTAAAGCATGGTGCACTAAACTATCAAGTAGTCATCATACCGAGCTTGTCAAATAATGTCTGCATCTATTCCCGCAACAGTTCTGTCACCTAGTGGTGCATCAAGGACATAATACTTATGTGCAGCATTGAGGATAATCCTCAGATCATGGAGCTAGTCCGCATCATTGCTACTAACATCTCTCAACTTATTTTTCTCTAGGAACATATCAAAAATAAACGGGGAGCTACATCGCGAGCTATTGATCTACAACATAGTAATGCAAATACTATCAGGACTAAGTTCATGATAAGTTAAAGTTCAATTAATCAAATTAGTTAAGAACTCCCACTTAGATAGACATCTCTCTAATCATCTAAGTGATCACGTGATCCATATCAACTAAACCATGTCCGATCATCATGTGATATGGAGTAGTTTTCAATGGTGAACATCACTATGTTGATCATATCTACTATATGATTCACGCTCTGCCTTTCGGTCTCCAGTGTTCCAAGGCCATATCTGCATATGCTAGGCTCATCAAGTTTAACCCGAGTATTCTGCGTGTGCAAAACTGGCTTGCACCCGTTGTATGTGAACGTAGAGCTTATCACACCCGATCATCATGTGGTGTCTCGGCACAACGAACTGTAGCAATGGTGCATACTCAGGGAGAACACTTATACCTTGAAATTTAGTGAGAGATCATCTTATAATGCTACTGTCGAACTAAGCAAAATAAGATGCATAAAGGATAAACATCACATGCAATCAATATAAGTGATATGATATGGCCATCATCATCTTGTGCCTTTGATCTCCATCTCCAAAGCACCATCATGATCACCATCGTCACCGGCTTGACACCTTGATCTCCATCGAAGCATCATTGTCGTCTCGCCTACTATTGCTTCTACGACTATTGCTACCGCTTAGTGATAAAGTAAAGCAATTACATGGCGATTGCGTTTCATACAATAAAGCGACAACCATATGGCTCTTGCCAGTTGCCGATAACAGTGTTACAAAACATGATCATCTCATACAGTAAAGTTTAGAGTCATGTCTTAACCGTGTCACATCACAACATGCCCTGCAGAAACAAGTTAGACGTCCTCTACTTTGTTGTTACAAGTTTTACGTGGCTGCTATGGGCTGAGCAAGAACCGTTCTTACCTATGCATCAAAAACCACAACGCGGTATAGTGATTGCTTTTTGATCTTCAGAAAGAACCCTATTCATTGAATCCGATTCAACTAAAGCTGGAGAAATAGACACCCACTAGCCACATGTGTGTGAAGCACATCGGTAGAACCAGTCTTGCGTAAGCGTACGCATAATCTCGGTCTGGGCCCCTTCATCCAACAATGCCGCTGAATCAAGAATCAACTAGTGACGGCAAGCAATATGTATATACCCACGCCCACAACTCCTTTGTGTTCTACTCGTGCATATAACATCTACGCATAAACCTGGCTCGGATGCCACTGTTGGGGAACGTAGTAATTTCAAAAAAATCCTACGCACACGCAAGATCATGGTGATGCATAGCAACGAGAGGGGAAGAGTGTTGTCAATGTACCCTCGTAGACCGTAAGTGGAAGCATTATGACAACTGGGGTTGATGTAGTCATACGTCTTCACGATTGACCGATCCTAGTACCGAAAGTACGACACCATCTGAACACGTTCGGCTCGGTGACATCCCATGAACTCTAGATCCAGCTGCGTGTCGAGGGAGAGCTTTGTTAGCACGATGGCGTGATGACGGTGATGATGATGCTACCGTCGCAGGGCTTCGCCTAAGCACTACGATGATATGACCGAGGTGGATTATGGTGGAGGGGGGTACTGCACATGGCTAAGGGATCAATGATCAACTTGTGTGTCTATGGGGTGCCCCCTGGCCACGTATATATAGGATGGAGGGAGGAGGAGGCCGGCCCTCATAGGGCACGCCCAAAGTGTGGAGTCCTACTAGGACTCCCTAGTCCTAGTAGTATTCCACCTCCCACATGGAATAGGAAAAAGGGAAGGGAGAAGGAGAAGGAAGGAAGGGGGCGCCCCCTTTCCCTAGTCCAATTTGGACCAGTCCATGGGGAAGGGGCATGGACACCCTTGAGGCCTTTCTCTCCTTTCCCGTATGGCCCATTAAGGCCCAATACGAATTCCCGTAACTGTCTGGTACTCCAAAAAATACCCGAATAACTCGGAACCTTTCAGATGTCCGAATATAGCCTTCCAATATATTGATATTTACGTCTCGACCATTTCGAGACTCCTTGTCATGTCCCAGATCTCATTCGGGACTCTGAACAAACTTCGGTCATCAAATCACATAACTCATAATACTAATCATCATAGAACGTTAAGTGTGCAGACCCTATGGGTTTGAGAACTATGTAGACATGACCGAGACACATCTCCGGTCAATAACCAATACGGAACCTGGATGCTCATATTGGTTCCTTCATATTCTATGAAGATCTTTATCGGTCAAACCACATAACAACATACGTTGTTCCCTTTGTCATCAGTATGTTACTTGCCCAAGATTCGATCGTCGGTATCTCAATACCTAGTTCAATCTCGTTACCGGCAAGTCTCTTTACTCGTTCCGTAATGCATCATCCCACAACTAACTCCTTAGTCACATTGCTTGCAAGGCTTATAGTGATGTGCATTACCGAGAGGGCCCAGAGATACCTCTCCGATAGACAGAGTGAAAAATCCTAATCTCGATCTATGCCAACTCAACAAACACCATTAGAGACATATGTAGAGCATCTTTATAATCACCCAGTTACGTTGTGACATTTGATAGCACACAAGGTGTTCCTCCGGTATTCAGGAGTTGCATAATCTCATAGTCAGAGGAAGATGTATAACTCATGAAGAAAGAAGTAGCAATAAAACTGAATGATCATTATGCTAAGCTAACGGATGGGTCTTGTCCATCAGATCATTCTCTAATGATGTGATCCCATTCATCAAATGACAACACATGTCCATGGCTAGGAAACTTTAACCATCTTTGATTAACGAGCTAGTCAAGTAGAGGTGTACTAGGGTCACTCGATTTGTCTATGTATTCACACATGTACTAAGTTTCCAGTTAATACAATTCTAGCATGAATAATAAACATTTATCATGATATAAGGAAATATAAATAACAACTTTATTATTGCCTCTAGGGCATATTTCCTTCATTGGGAAGTAATAAGTAGATGATGGGTTGCTAGAGTGACAGAAGCTTAAACCCTAGTTTATGCGTTGCTTCGTAAGGGGCTGATTTGGATCCATATGCTTCATGGTATGGTTAGGTTTACCTTAATACTTCTTTCTTGGTTGCGGATGCTTGCGAGGGGGGTTAATCATAAGTGGGAGGCTTGTCCAAGGAAGGGCAGCACTCAAGCACTGGTCCACCCACATATCAAATTATCAAAGTAAAGAACGCGAATCACATGAGCATGATGAAAACTAGCTTGACCACAATTCCCATGTGTCCTCGGGAGCGTTTTTCTTTATATAAGAGTTTGTCCAGGCTTGTCCTTTGCTACAAAAAGGATTGGTCCACCTTGTTGCACCTTGTTTACTTTTATTACTTATTACCTGTTATGATTTATCTTATCACAAAACTATCTGTTACCGATAATTTTAGTGCTTGCAGAGAATACCTTGCTAAAAACCGCTTGTCATTTCCTTCTGCTCCTCGTTGGGTTCGACACTCTTACTTATCGAAAGGACTATGATAGACCCCCTATACTTGTGGGTCATCAAGACTCTTTTTTGGTGCCATTGTCGGGGAGTGAATCGCATTTCGTAAGTGGAATTTGGTAAGGAAACATTTATATAGTGTGCTAAAATTTATTATCACTTGTTACTATAGGAAATAATCCTTTGAGGGGTTTGTTGGGGGTATCTTCACCTCGACCGGAACCACAAATAGTTTCCCCTCAACCCACTAAACCTACTGACAATATTTATTATGAAATTATTTCGGGTATGATAGAGAAACTGCTAGCTAATCCTTATGCAGGAGATGGAACATTACATCCCAATATGCACCTAATCTATGTGGATGAAATTTTTGGATTATTTAAGCTTGCAGGTATGCTCGAGGATGTTGTCAAGAAGAAGGTCTTCCCTTTATTTTTGAAGGGAAAGGCATTGACATGGTATAGGCTATTGGATGATATTGGATCATGGAACTACAACCGATTGAAATTGGAATTTCATCGGAAGTCTTATCCTATGCATCTGGTTCATCGTGATCGAAATTATATATATAATTTTTGGCCTTGTGAAGGAGAAAGTATCACTCAAGCTTGGGGGAGGGTTAAGTAAATGTTATATTCATGCCCCAATCATGAGCTCTCAAGAGAAATTCTTATTCAAAAAATTATGCTCGGCTTTCTCATAATGATCGATCCATGCTCAATACTTCTTGTACTGGCTCCTATATGAAGAAG
Organism: Triticum dicoccoides; assembly: GCF_002162155.2. Lineage (NCBI taxonomy): Eukaryota > Viridiplantae > Streptophyta > Magnoliopsida > Poales > Poaceae > Triticum > Triticum dicoccoides. Next base: position 338,693,038 of record NC_041392.1, read on the forward strand.
GATATTAAATTCAAATGGGATTTACTGGAAAGAATTAAACACAACTCTGAATATTGGGAACTCGACGAAGGTAAAGAGTAAGGTATAAACCTTAAGTTGGTTTGTGTTAAATCTTTTATGTACACCGATGCTTTTCGTGATTTTAGCACTAAATATGGACTTGACTCTGAGATAGTAGCTTCTTTTTGTGAATCTTTTGCTACTCATGTTGATCTTCCAAAGGAGAAGTGGTTTAAATATCATCCTCCCACTGAAGTTAAAGTAGTTGAACCTATTAAAGCTGAAGAAGAAACTATTACTTATAATGTTGATCCTATTGTTCCTACTGCTTATATTGAGAAACCACCATTCCATGTTAGAGTAAAGGATCATGATAAAGCTTCAACTATGGTCAACAAAAGTAATATAAGAACACCTAAACCCCCTGAGCAAATTCAAGTTGAACCTAGTATTGCTATCGTTAAAGATCTCTTGGTCGATAATATTGATGGGCATATTATTTATTTCAGTGATGAAGCTGCTAGAATTGCTAAACCCGATATGAAAGATCAACATAGACCTGTTGTTCGCATGCATGTTGTTTCTATTAAAATAGGAGATCATTGTTATCATGGCTTATATGATGTGGGTGCTAGTGTGAGTGCAATTCCTTATGCCTTATATAAAGAGATTATGAATGATATTGCACCTGCTGGGATAGAAGATATTGATGTTATTATTAAGCTTGCTAATAGAGATACTATATCACCAATTGGGATTGTTAGAGATGTTGAAGTCTTGTGTGGGAAAATTAAATATCCTACTGATTTTCTTATTCTTGGTTCCCCACAAGATAATTTTTGTCCCATTATATTTGGTAGACCTTTCTTGAATACTGTTAATGCTAAGATAGACTGCGAGAAGGATATTGTTACAATTGGTTTAGGGGATATATCCCATGATTTTAATTTCTCTAAATTTCATAGACAACCCCATGATAAAGAATTTCCTAGTAAGGATGAAATTATTGGTCTTGTTTCTATTGTCGTGCCTCCACCTGATCCTATAGAACAATATTTGCTAGACCATGAAAATGATATGTTTATGAATGAAAGAAGGGAAATAGATGAAGTATTATTTAACCAAGGACCTATTTTGAAACACAATTTTCCTGTTGAAATCCTTGGCGACCCTCCTCCACCTAAGGGTGACCCCGTGTTTGAGCTTAAACAATTACCCGATACTCTGCAATATGCTTATCTTGATGAAAAGAAGATATATCTTGTTATTATTAGTGCTAATCTTTCAGAGCATGCGGCGCACCGCAAGCAGAAGAACCGGATCTTCGAGTTGTAGGTGGGGGGCACCTCCGTCTCCGACCCTGTCGCACTTGCTGAAGCTGCCTACCACCAGTCACCGGCATCCTTGCAGCGACGAAGCCACGGTCTTTCTCCATAGACCTCTCAGCGGTCCATGTTGGGCCCTTGGACCTCTCCGGCCTCGACGCGCCTTTCTCTGAAGATGATATTTGGGCTGCAGTCAAAAGCTTGCCGCTCGGGAAGGCGCCAGGCCCCGATGGATTTACCACTGAATTTCCCTGGAGTGCTTGGGACGTGATCAAGCATGACATATACGCCGTCTTCGACAAACTCTATGCGCTCAACGGGCATGGTTTCCAGCGGCTTAATGATGCGCTCCTCACCCTTCTTCCAAAGAAGCAAGATGCGGCGTCTCTCTTTTACTATCGCCCCATTAGTCTCATTCATCTCATCGCGAAGCTGTTCGTGAAGGTGCTCTCTCTACGGCTGGCACCCCATTTGGGCAAGATGGTTTCCATGAATCAAAGTGCATTCATTGACGGCCGAAGCATCCACAACAACTTCCTCCTTGTCCAACAAACGGCTAGACTTCTTCATAACGTCAAGAAGCCGTAGATGCTTCTCAAGCTTGACATCACGAGGGCATTCGACTCGGTGGTGTGTCCTTTTCTGCTTGACATGCTGCGGCACCTAGGCTTTGGAAACCGATGGTGCTACTGGATATCCATCCTACTATCTACCGCGTCAACACGTGTGCTCGTCAATGGTGTCCCCGGGCTGCCAATTCTCCACGCGTGCGGGCTGTGGCAAGGAGACTCCATTTCCCCAATGCTCTTCGTCATTGTCATCGACGTGCTCAACTCGCTTCTTCAGCGAGCTGTCGAGCAAGGCCTCCTTCAGCGGCTGACCGCGAGGGACCTGCCATCGAGTGTTTCCGCAGATTATGTCATCATCTTCAGCCACCCCGACACCCGTGACATTTGCACCATCCGCCGCTTGCTTGACATCTTTGGCAAGGCTTCCCGGCTCCGCACAAACTTCGCCAAGTGCTCGGCCTCGCCCATCTGCTTCGCCGAGGAGCACATCACCATGATCGCAGCTGAGATGGCATGCCCGATTGCCCATTTCCCGGTGAAGTACCTCGGACTCCCGCTCTACATCCGCAAGCCCTCGACGATCGACCTCATGCCACTCGTCGACAAGCTTGAGAAGAAGCTCTCCACTTGGCTTGGGTCCTCGCTATCCATAGGGGATAGCCTCGTGCTTTGTTGACATGTCCTCTGTGCCATGCCCATCCACATCCTCGCCGCCATCGCCGTCAACAAATCCATCCTTGCTCGATCAACCGGATCATTCGAGGCTTCCTTTAGGTTGGCCGCAAGGACGCGCGTGGAGGACAATGCCATGTGAATTGGGACCGAGTCTGTCGCCCCACCTTCCTCGGCGGCATGGGGATTCACGACCTACAGCACGCCGGCGTCGCCCTGCGCACCCGATGGCTCTAGCTCCAGCGTACCGATGCTTCGCGCCCCTGTACTCAGCTGCACCTTCCCCATGATCCTGCGGCCTCACAGATTTATAGAGCCTCCACTACCTAGGAGGTGCGTGATGGCTGTACCTACAAGTTCTGGACTGACCCCTGGATTGAGGGCAAGGCCATCCCTGAGCTAGCTCCGCTCGTGTTCTCTTTGGTATCTAGACGTCACCGCCGCGATCGAACGGTGGCCTAGGGCCTACCTGGGCGCCCTTCAGTGTGTGACATTCCCGGCACGCTCGGCCTGGCCGCCCTACTTCAGTACGTCGACCTTTGGCGTGCGCTGCAAAATGCAACCATCACGGCTGGGCCGGATGTGCTGCGCTAGAAGTGGATGGAGTCTGGCGTCTACTTCGCCAAGTCCTGCTACCTCGCTGATACATATCTAATGTATCTATATTTTTTTATTGTTCTTGTCGGATGTGAGGTTCCGACAAACCCTTAAGGTTCAAACACTGGGGTGCGCGCGAAGTCTTGCCCTCCTACCGATCTAAGCTCTATCTCCCTAAGACACGGGAAAGACACGGACGAACTCGACGAACTCACAACACAGAAAGACACGGGGTTTATATTGGTTCAAGCCACCGTTGTGGTGTAATACCCTACTCCAGTGTGGTGGTGGTGGATTGCCTCTTGGGCTGATGGTGAACAGTACAAAAGGAAGAACAGCCTCCTGAGGTTGTTCTTGTGCGTATCAACTTGGGGGGTGTAGATTCCCTCAAGCTAAGATGAGATCCCCCTCAAGCTCCGATGAGATGCCCCAAAGCTTAGATGAGATGCCCAAGCTTAGATGATATCCCCCTACTAAGGTGTTGGCTAGTCCTATCTATAGAGGCCCTGGTCCTCTTCCCAAATATTGAGCGAGAAGGGAGCCAACAATGGCGGGCTAATTTGAAGAGGGACAACTAGTACAAGATATCCTGACAAAAGGTAGTCTGCGCCTGTGAAAGGCTCTGGGGTGACACCATCTTGGGCTCCACAATGACCTTCGCCTTGCCGTCCGCCTGGTCTTGGTCTTGTTGCACCGAAATGGCAACCTTTGCCTGAGTCCTCGGTACTCCGCGGCTGCGCTTGCCTCCTTTGCACCAAAAGGGGAAACAAGGACGCTGCGCGCACTAGCGCCCACCTGGTGTCGATCGCCATGGCTCATGTCACGAGAGCCTCGTGAGGTTCGCCTCGCCTTGATATCTCCGCTCCTCATGAGCCTTCCTAGCTAGGCCACTCTAGAGGAGGTCTTGCGTCCTCCGCCTCGCGAGGCTTGGCCCCTCGCGAGGGTCTTGGATGCTTTGTTGGTGAAGATGGGTCATACGGCCTGCTGCTTGGCCACTCCGCGGGTCGCAGGCAGGCAAGTCTGGGGACCCCCGTTCCCAGAACGCCGACAGTAGCCCCGGGCCCAAGGTGCGCTCGGGCTTGGCTTCGCGGCGAAGCCAAGGGTCAAGTTTGGAGCGGGCCCCCAAAGCCTGCGGCCTCGGTTGACGTGTGGCGGTTGATTGAACGTGGGCGTCTTCACTTCCCCATGCTGCCTCGACAACTACATGCAAGGGAAACCATCATTACCTGTGATCGTGGGAGGTGTCGGTTGGCCTCCTTCCGCTATAAATGGAGAGGGGGGCGGAGCCCCCGTCACCCATCTCCTCCTCGCTTGCTTGCTTCTTCCTCCTTGCTCCCCTGCTTGCTCCAATGGCGCCTATCAGAAGGTTCCCCGCCGAAGAGAAGGGGAAAGCTCCCCGTGACGATCCGGGGCCTCTTCCGCCGAAGAACGGGTCGATCCATCACCGTGACGAAGCGGCGATGCAAGTGGTGACGAGGCCTTGGTGTGGGCGGCCTCCTCCGGGGTATCTGCTACCCTCATACGCCCAAGCCGAGGGCTCGGGAGGACGAAGTGACGAGCAACGCCGCATCCGGGGTCGCCGTGCCACGGCGACGCGTGCCGCCCACGCTGCGGACTCCTCGCGTGAGTTCGTGCTGTGGGCGCCGATGCCTCCGAGCTCCTGGATCCGCTTCCCGCAGTTCTTCTCTGATGTGATGTCGCCGAGGGGGCCGCTCGAGCTCTGGCTGCAGCATGCTGACTGCAGTGCTCCAGCAACCGGAACAGAGATCAAAGTGGTCCCCACCTCAAGATCTTCATGACTCGCGGCTGGGGCGAGGTCGCACGGATTTGTCGTGCGAGGGGCACCTTCGCGATCCACTTTGAGTACGATGGCGCCTCCACACTCTTCTTCAAGGTTGTCGACGCCGAGGGCCGCCGCCTGGAGTGCTGCTCCGGGAGGAGCGCGTGGCTGATGCGTGCTCCGCTCGCGACCGCTCCAGCAGCAGCAGCCCTTGGGAGTCCAGCAGCTCTCCTGAGCTCTACGAGACTCCAGAGATGAGCGACGACAGTGACGTGCCCCCGAGCTCTCACCGCGCTCGGAGCAGGGTTGCGGCATCCGGCCGCCACCGCTGCTGATCTGGATGGGGTTGGCGCCGGCCTCCCCTGGCCCACTGTTAATGATGGCGTCCGCCACGGAAGGATATAGATACGATTCCCCTTAGCATCAGCTTTTGTTTCCTGCGAATAATCATGAATCACCCCGTGGGGCATGTAAGGATCTGCAATGCCTTTGTACTTATTTCCCTTGTTATGAAGATTTGATGAACGCGTGTCTCGTTAAGGCTCGGTCCCCCCTTTCTTTCCTCGCGATAGCTTGTTGCTCTACGCTGACGGGTCCCGGTCCCAAGGCGGCTACAGCTGTTGCTGGTATGCCAGGTCGCGATGCCGTGGTCAAGGCCAGGAGGTGCGCGGCCCGAGGTCCAGTAAGAGCCCCTGAGGCGCGATGCTCAGGAGGTCCCCCTTAGCGCCCAAGCGGCTATGGTAAGGAAAGAAAGGAAGATGACTTGGCCGGAACGGGGTTAAGGCATGGTGTGAGCGACTACTAGGCCCAAATATTTAGCCGATCCCAGGGCGAGACTTATCTTGCTGACTTCGCGGTGATTCCTGATGTTGCGCTAGGGCTGGGCGCCAACTTACGCGACATAGCTAGGCCGGTCCGTACGAGTTTTCCTTCTCCCGATCTCTTCTTAGCGCTCTACGTCCTCAGGTCCCGGCCCTCGAGGGAGCTCAGCTGCCACTGGTATGCCAGGTCGCGATGCCGTGGTCAAGGCCAGGGGGTGAGGGCTGGAGATCCAGTAAGAGCTCCTGATTCGTGATGCTCAAGAGCCCCCATTTAACATGCAAGAGAATCGCACGAGTGAAAAGGAGACTCGCGGTGCCGCCTGCTATCCTTCTCGTGGGGTCCCTATGGACAGGCACAAGAAGAAACACGGTTTGCCGTTATTGCCGGCTGCCTGCCGCTGGTTTGTCCGGATGAAGTGAAGGCACTGAGGGCCTGGTGAGGTGATGTGCACGGCGCATGCCGGGAGCCAGAGCTCGACCACTCAGATTTGTCGGTCATGGTAGGGACAGACCCATGCACCAGCGCCGTGCCTGTGTAGAGGCCTCGAGGGAGGCGATGATCGAGCAGGTGATAGCAGTTGGCAGGTTAAGCATGAAGGGCAGATCAACTTGGATAAATGCAGGAAGATACATGCCACTGGGTCTGGTCCGAGCGGCTTAGGGATGATGCAGCCCGAGGGGCGCCCCCAGGAAGGTAAGCTAAAGACTTAAGCAAAAGGGATACATGCCACAGGGACGGACCCGTGTGGCCTGGGAATAATGCAGCCCGAGGGGCTCTCCTAGCTTAAATGAACTTGGAAGATGTCTCATGGTTCTGTAGACAAAGTAGAGTTGGTGCAGCTGAAGCCACGCGTTGAAGGAATGGCTCCTCATGAACCACCGGGACCCTGAGCCTCGGGTGGCTCTCGGGGCTCAGGAGGTTTCCTGAAGACCGTCCCCATCTCCTCCTGAACGGCATGGAACCTGGCCTCCTGAGCCGCCAGGACTTGCCGCATGTTGCGCTGATAGGCCGACGCCACGCTCGGCAAGCCGAAGGACATGCGAACGTAGCTGTGTGGTGGACCCTCACAGCGGCCCGCACGTGATGGCCAGAAGCGCTCCTAAGATGCGGCCCTGTTGAGCCCTGGGATGTCGATGCAGACGCGCAGTTCAGCACCCTCGCCTGGATGGTGAGCCGCGCTCGGTAAGCGGCTGTCGCCGCGCATGGCTCTCGCGTCTTGTAGCTCTTGGGTGGTCTTGGTGATGAACTCCTAGGTGGTGGGCACTCCTCGCCCTGTGCTCTCCTGAGGAAAGTGTGTCGTGAAGCACGCTTCCAAGTGGTGCCCAAGCGCCCCCCTCGTGAGGTTGGCAAGGTCTGAGGCTCTCCAAAAGAGAGCCCCCGAGCCCTGCCCGAGGAGGGCCCCGGGCGCGCTTTCCTATGCGGTGGAGGGAGGCGCCCCTGGAGCGGGCGCTGATCCTGATGAGGCTCCGGATGCGACGCCATCTTCTTGGGGTCCTGCGTGGGGTGGCTGCTTCTTCTTGTGGGTGGTCTCCGGAGGGCCTTCACTTCTGCTGTCAGGGTTGTCGATTGCTGCGGCTTGGAAGGCGCGCTCAAGGGAGCACACCGCATCCCTTTCTTCACATGGGACCGTGATGATTCCCCCGCTTCCTGGCATCTTGAGGACGTTATAGCCGTGGTGAGTGACTGCTAGGAACTTGGCCAGGGCTAGATACCCGAGGATAGCATTGTACGGCAGGCGGATGTGCGCGACGTCGATGTCGATGAGCTCGGTGCGGTAGTTCTTGCGCTCCCCGAAGGTGACACGTAGGCGGACTTGCCCTATCGGTGTGGTGGAACCGTCAGTCAGTCCTGAGAAAGGCTTGGTTGGCTGGAGCTGCTCATAGGGCACTTGGAGATTGTTGAACATGTCGATGAATAGGACGTTGAGCCCTACGCCGCCGTCGATGAGAGTCTTGGTGACTTGCGCATTGCTGATGACTGGGGAGCACAGCATAGGGAGTGCGCCAGCGGTGGCTGCGCACTTGAGCTGGTCGGCCGAGTTGAAGGTGATGGCACATTGGGACCACCTGAGCGGGCGCGTAGCCTCAAGCTTGGGGAGCGCCGCGTTCACCTCGCGAGCGAACTGTTTGAAGATGCGGTGAGAGGCTAGGGCCTGAGCACCGCCCATGATGCAAGCGATCGCACGCGGCTCCTGGAAGGCCCCAGCCCCCTCGTCCTGGTGGTGGTAGTCATTCCTTCTTGGTGGCGGCAACGGGGGAAGACCGGCGTTGCCCTCAGGGCGATCCTCATGAGGCGGGTCCCTCCAGGCGCCCTCGCGAGGTTGGTCCTGCCAGCGGTCCTCACGAGGCCGGTCGCGCCACTCCTGGCGCGGGCCACGGTCGTCCCAGCGTCCTCCTCCACGTCCTCCATGGCCGTAGCCCCGGTCATTGCGCTCGGGGCATCGACCGAAGCGTCCTTCCAATATGGCTCTGAGCTCTTAACAGTCGTTGGTGTTGTGGGTGTTCACGTTGTGGAAGGCGCAGAACGGACGACCGTTCTTGGACGATTCAGGCAGATCTCTGCCTCGCTTGGTATTGGGCTCCGCTGCGAGCACCACTGCCTCTTTGCGCTTCACGTCCTTGGCCTTGGCCTTCTTCTCCCCCACTCCTGCAGCTGGCAGCTCAAGGAGAGTGAGGCGCCCCTCCTAAGATCTTGCGCACTTGGTCACCAGGTTGTATAGGTCCTGAGATGTGCAAAGCTCCTCATGGATAGCCAGCTCTTCCTTCATCTTGACGCCGCGGACGCCGTTGGAAAACGCGGAGATGATGGCCCCGTCTGTGACCTTGGGGATCTTGAGGCGTGTGTTGTCGAAGTGCTAGACATACTTCTGGAGGGTCTCTCCTGGCTGTTGCTTGATGCGGCGTAGATCGCCCATGGCCGGTGGGCGATCGCGAGTGCCCTGGAAGCTGGCGACGAAGCGGTCGCGCATCTCGTCCCAGGAGGAGATCGAGCCGTGCTACAGGTTCAGGAGCCAGGAGCAGGCCCCATCCTTGAGAGCCATGGGAAACCAGTTCGCCATGACTTTTTCATCACCGTTGGTCGCTTCGATGCTCAACTCGTAGAGCTGCAGGAACTCTGTGGGGTCGGCGGTGCTGTCGTATCGAGGAGGTAGATCTGGCTTGCACTTGCCTGGCCAAGCGACGCTACGCAGTTTGGGGGTAAAGGCACGGCAGCCAGCCATGGTCGCCGGGGCCCACTTCGGAGACGGAGCTTGGTCTTGGCGAGGTCCGTGCTGCGCCACTGCAGGCGGCACACGGTCTTGACGAGGTGGCGCGGGGAGCGCCGGTGCAGCTTCTCGCGGCCGCAGGATTTCTTAGAAGCTTCTTTCTTCACGCGCGGGCACCGGGCACGGTGGATCACGCCGCGGAGGTGCGCTCCCTGGTGCCAAGGCACTGTCTTGGGGTCGAGGCGGCAGAGGCACGCCATGAGCCCGTCGCCCGCGGCTGGTTGAGGGGGAGGTAGAGAGTTGGACGGTGTCGGAGAGCCCCTTGCGGCACGAATGAGCTCAGCGACGCGGTCGAGCCACTCCTCATAGAGGTCGTCGACGGGGCGGTAACGCAGTAGCCCATTCTCCGCGATGAGCGCGGCCTGTGCCTCCATGGGAGCGCGGTGCGCGTGAGACGAAGAACCAGCAGGGGTGAGTGACGGAGTAGTGGTGCGGCCATCCTGCCGCATCGAAGGATGCTGCAAGGACGCCTGCTGCTCGTTCCCCACCAGGCCGGTGGCAGCGTTAGCGGCGGGGACAGAGAACGACGAGGTGGCCCACCGATGGGAGCCGTTTGAGCGACGCGGGCGGCGAGGGCAGCCCGACGCTTAGCTCGAGCACGGCGAGCGTCTGACATGGAGACAATGGAGCAACGGAGTGACGGACTGACGGAAAGGAAACTACGGTGCACCCCTACCTAGCGTGCCAAATGTCGGATGTGGAGTTCCGGCAAACCCTTAAGGTTCGAACACTAGGGTGCGTGCAAAGTCTTGCCCTCCTACCGATCTACTCTCTAGCTCGCTAAGATCTTGTGGACGAACTCGATGAACTCACAACACAGAAAGACACGGGTTTTATACTGGTTTGGGCCACCATTGTGGTGTAATACCCTACTCCAGTGTGGTGGTGGTGGATTGCCTCTTGGGCTGATGATGAATAGTACAAGGGGAAGAACAGCCTCCTGAGGTTGTTCTTGTGCGTATCAACTTGTGGGGTGTAGATTCCCTCAAGCTAAGATGAGATCCCCCTCAAGCTCCGATGAGATGCCCCAAAGCTTAGATGAGATGCCCTAAGCTTAGATGATATCCCCCTACTATGGTGTTGGCTAGTCCTATTTGTAGAGGCCCTGGTCCTCTTCCCAAATATTGAGCGAGAAGGGAGCCAACAATGGCGGGCTAATTTGAAGAGGGACAGCTAGTACAAGCTATCCTGACAAAAGGTAGTCTGCGCCTGTGAAAGGCTCTGGGGTGACACCATCTTGGGCTGCACAATGACCTTCGCCTTGCCGTCCGCCTGGTCTTGGTCTTGTTGCACCGAAATGGCAACCTTTGCCTGAGTCCTCGGTACTCCGCGGCTGCGCTTGCCTCCTTTGCACCAAAAGGGGAAACAAGGACGCTGCACGCACTAGCGCCCACCTAGTGTCGATCGCCATGGCTCATGTCACGAGAGCCTCGTGAGGTTCGCCTCGCCTTGATATCTCCGCTCCTCATGAGCCTGCCTAGCTAGGCCAATCTAGAGGAGGTCTTGCGTCGTCCGCCTCGCGAGGCTTGGCCCCTCGCGAGGGTCTTGGATGCTTTGTTGGTGAAGATGGGTCGTACGGCCTGCTGCTTGGCCACTCCGCGGGTCGCAGGCAGGCAAGTCTGGGGACCCCCGTTCCCAGAATGCCGACAGTAGCCCCGGGCCCAAGGTGCGCTCGGGCTTGGCTTCGCGGCGAAGCCAAGGGTCAAGTTCGGAGCGGGCCCCCAAAGCCTGCAGCCTCGGTTGACGTGTGGCGGTTGATTGAACGTGGGCGTCTCCACTTCCCCAGGCTGCCTCGACAACTGCAAGACTTGACAAGTCCCTGTGACATGCAAGGGAAACCATCATTACCTGTGATCGTGGGAGGTGTTGGTTGGCCTCCTTCCGCTATAAATGGAGAGGGGGGCGGAGCCCCCGTCGCCCATCTCCTCCTCGCTTGCTTGCTTCTTCCTCCTTGCTCCCCTGCTTGCTCCAATGGCGCCTATCAGAAGGTTCCCCGCTGAAGAGAATGGGAAAGCTCCCCGTGACGATCCGGGGCCTCTTCCACCGAAGAACGGGTCGATCCATCGCCGTGACGAAGCAGCGATGCAAGTGGTGACGAGGCCTTGGTGTGGGCGGCCTTCTCCGGGGTATCTTCTACCCTCATACGCCCAAGCCAAGGGCTCGGGAGGACGAAGTGACGAGCAGCGCCGCATCCGGGGTCGCCGTGCCACGGCGACGCGTGCCGTCCACGCCGCGGACTCCTCCTGTGAGTTCGTGCTGTGGCCGCCGATGCCTCTGAGCTCCAGGATCCGCTTCCCGCAGCTCTTCTCTGATGTGATATCGCTGAGGGGGCCGCTCGAGCTCTGGCTGCAGCATGCAGACTGCAGTGCTCCGGCGACCGGAACGGAGATCAAAGTGGTCCCCACCTCAAGATCTTCCTGACTCGCGGCTGGGGCGAGGTCGCACAGATTTGTCGTGCGAGGGGCACCTTCGCGATCCACTTTGAGTACGATGGCTCCTCCACGCTCTTCTTCAAGGTTGTCGACGCCGAGGGCTGCCGCCTGGAGTGCTACTCCGGGAGGAGCACGTGGCTGATGCGTGCTCCGCTCGCGACCGCTCCAGCAGCAGCAGCCCTTGGGAGTCCAGCAGCTCTACGGGACTCCAGAGATGAGCGACGATAGTGACGTGCCCCCAAGCTCTCACCGCGCTCGGAGCAGGGCTGCGGCATCCGGCCGCCACCGCCGCTGATCTGGATGGGGTTGGTGCCGGCCTCCCCTGGCCCACTATTAATGATGGCGTCCGCCACGGAAGGATATAGATACGATTCCCCTTAGCATCAGATTTTGTTTCCTGTGAATAATCATGAATCACCCCGTGGGGCATGTAAGGATCTGCAATGCCTTTGTACTTATTTCCCTTGTTATGAAGATTTGATGAACGCGTGTCTCGTTAAGGCTCGGTCCCCCCTTTCTTTCCTCGCGATAGCTTGTTGCTCTACGCTGACGGGTCCCGGTCCCAAGGCGGCTACAGCCATCGCTGGTATGCCAGGTCGCGATGCCGTGGTCAAGGCCAGGAGGTGCGCGGCCCGAGGTCCAGTAAGAGCCCCTGAGGCGCGATGTTCAGGAGGTCCCCCTTAGCGCCCAAGCGGCTATGGTAAGGAAAGAAAGGAAGATGACTTGGCCGGAACGGGGTTGCGGCATGGTGTGAGCGACTACTAGGCCCAAATATTTAGCCGATCCCAGGGCGAGACTTATCTTGCTGACTTCGCGGTGATTCCTGATGTTGCGCTAGGGCTGGGCGCCAACTTACGCGACATAGCTAGGCCGGTCCGTATGAGTTTTCCTTCTCCCGATCTCTTCTTAGCGCTCTACGTCCTTAGGTCCCGGCCCTCGAGGGAGCTCAGCTGCCACTGGTATGCCAGGTCGCGATGCCGTGGTCAAGGCCAGGGGGTGAGGGCTGGAGAGCCAGTAAGAGCTCCTGATTCGTGATGCTCAAGAGCCCCCATTTAACGTGCAAGAGAATCGCACGAGTGAAAAGGAGACTCACGGTGCCGCCTGCTATCCTTCTCGTGGGGTCCCTGTGGACAGGCACAAGAAGAAACACGGTTTGCCGTTATTGCCGCCTGCCTGCCGCTGGTTTGTCAGGATGAAGTGAAGGCACTGAGGGCCTGGTGAGGTGATGTGCACGGCGCATGCCGGGAGCCAGAGCTCGACCACTCAGATTTGTCGGTCATGGTAGGGACAGACCCATGCACCAGCGCCGTGCCTGTGTAGAGGCCTCGAGGGAGGCGATGATCGAGCAGGTGATAGCAGTTGGCAGGTTAAGCATGAAGGGCAGATGAACTTGGATAAATGCAGGAAGATACATGCCACTGGGTCTGGTCCGAGCGGCTTAGGGATGATGCAGCCCGAGGGGCGCCCCCAGGAAGGTAAGCTAAAGACTTAAGAAAAAGGGATACATGCCACAGGGACGGACCCGTGTGGCCTGGGAATAATGCAGCCCGAGGGGCTCTCCCAGCTTAAATGAACTTGGAAGATGTCTCATGGTTCTGTAGACGAAGTAGAGTTGGTGCAGCTGAAGCCACGCGTTGAAGGAATGGCTCCTCATGAACCACCGGGACCCTGAGCCTCGGGAGGCTCTCGGGGCTCAGGAGGTTTCCTGAAGACCGTCCCCATCTCCTCCTGAACGGCATGGAACCTGGCCTCCTGAGCCGCCAGGACTTGCCGCATGTTGCGCTGATAGGCCGACGCCACGCTCGGCAAGCCGAAGGGCATGCGAATGTAGCTGTGTGGTGGACCCTCATAGCGGCCCGCACGTGATGGCCAGAAGCGCTCCTAAGATGCGGCCCTGTTGAGCCCTGGGATGTCGATGCAGACGCGCAGTTCAGCACCCTCGCCTGGATGGTGAGCCGCGCTTGGTAAGCGGCTGTCGCCGCGCATGGCTCTCGCGTCTTGTAGCTCTTGGGTGGTCTTGGTGATGAACTCCTAGGTGGTGGGCACTCCTCGCCCTGTGCTCTCCTAAGGAAAGTGTGTCGTGAAGCACGCTTCCAAGTGGTGCCCAAGCGCCCCCCTCGTGAGGTTGGCAAGGTCTAAGGCTCTCCAAAAGAGAGCCCCCGAGCCCTGCCCGAGGAGGGCCCCGGGCGCGCTTTCCTATGCGGTGGAGGGAGGCGCCCCTGGAGCGGGCGCTGATCCTAACGAGGCTCCGGATGTGACGCCATCATCTTGGGGTCCTGCGCGGGGTGGCTGCTTCTTCTTGTGTGTGGTCTCCGGAGGGCCTTCACTTCTGCTGTCAGGGTTGTCGATTGCTGTGGCTTGGAAGGCGCGCTCAAGGGAGCACACCGCATCCCTTTCTTCACATGGGACCGTGATGATTCCCCTGCTTCCTGGCATCTTGAGGACGTTATAGCCGTGGTGAGTGACTGCTAGGAACTTGGCCAGGGCTGGATACCCGAGGATAGCATTGTACGGCAGGCGGATGTGCGCGACGTCGAAGTCGATGAGCTCGGTGCGGTAGTTCTTGCGCTCCCCGAAGGTGACACGTAGGCGGACTTGCCCTATCGGTGTGGTGGAACCGTCAGTCAGTCCTGAGAAAGGCTTGGTTGGCTGGAGCTGCTCATAGGGCACTTGGAGGTTGTTGAACATGTCGATGAATAGGACGTTGAGCCCTGCACCGCCGTCGATGAGAGTCTTGGTGACTTGCGCATTGCTGATGACTGGGGAGCACAGCATAGGGAGTGCGCCAGTGGTGGCTACGCACTTGAGCTAGTCGGCCGAGTTGAAGGTGATGGCACATTGGGACCACCGGAGTGGGCGCGTGGCCTCAAGCTTGGGGAGCGCCGCGTTCACCTCGCGAGCGAACTGTTTGAAGATGCGGTGAGAGGCTAGGGCCTGAGCACCGCCCAAGATGCAAGCGATCGCACGCGGCTCCTGGAAGGCCCCAGCTCCCTCGTCCTGGTGGTGGTAGTCATTCCTTCTTGGTGGCGGGAACGGGGGAAGACCGGCGTTGCCCTCATGGCGATCCTCACGAGGCGGGTCCCTCCAGGCGCCCTCGCGAGGTTGGTCCTGCCAGCGGTCCTCACGAGGCCGGTCGCGCCACTCCTGGCGCAGGCCACGGTCGTCCCAGCGTTCGCCTCCACGTCCTCCATGGCCGTAGCCCCGGTCATTGCGCTCAGGGCATCGACCGAAGCGTCCTTCCAATATGGCTCTGAGCTCTTAACAGTCGCTGGTCTTGTGGGTGTTCACGTTGTGGAAGGCGCAGAACGGACGACCGTTCTTGGACGATTCAGGCAGATCTCTGCCTCGCTTGGTGTTGGGCTCCGCTGCGAGCACCACTGCCTCTTTGCGCTTCACGTCCTTGGCCTTGGCCTTCTTCTCCCCCACTCCTGCAGCTGGCAGCTCAAGGAGAGTGAGGCGCCCCTCCTCAGCTCTTGCGCACTTGGTCACCAGGTTGTATAGGTCCTGAGATGTGCAAAGCTCCTCATGGATAGCCAGCTCTTCCTTCATCTTGACGTCGCGGACGCCGTTGGAAAACGTGGAGATGATGGCCCCGTCTGTGACCTTGGGGATCTTGAGGCGTGTGTTGTTGAAGCGCTAGACATACTTCTGGAGGGTCTCTCCTGGCTGTTGCTTGATGCGGCGTAGATCGCCCATGGCCGGTGGGCGATCGCGAGTGCCCTGGAAGCTGGCGACGAAGCGGTCGCGCATCTCGTCCCAGGAGGAGATTGAGCCATGCTGCAGGTTCAGGAGCCAGGAGCGGGCCCCATCCTTGAGAGCCATGGGAAACCAGTTCGCCATGACTTCTTCATCGCCGTTGGTCGCTTCGATGCTCAACTCGTAGAGCTGCAGGAACTCTATGGGGTCGGCAGTGCTGTCGTATCGAGGAGGTAGATCTGGCTTGAACTTGCCTGGCCAAGCGATGCTACGCGGTTCGGGGGTGAAGGCACGGCAGCCAGCCATGGTCGTCGGGGCCCACTTCGGAGACGGAGCTTGGTCTTGGCGAGGTCCGTGCTGCGCCACTGCAGGCGGCACACGGTCTTGACGAGGTGGCGCGGGGAGCGCCGGTGCAGCTTCTCGCGGCCGCGGGATTTCTTGGAAGCTTCTTTCTTCACGCACGGGCGCCGGGCACGGTGGATCACGTCGCGGAGGCGCGCGCCTTGGTGCCAAGGCACTGTCTTGGGGTCGAGGCGGCGGAGGCACGCCATGAGCCCGTCGCCCGCGGTTGGTTGAGGGGTGGTAGAGAGTTGGACGGCGTCGGAGAGCCCCCTGCGGCACAAATGAGCTCGGCGACGCGGTCGAGCCACTCCTCATAGAGGTCGTCGACGGGGCGGTAACGCAGTAGCCCATTCGCCGCGATGAGCGCGGCCCGTGCCTCCATGGGAGCGCGGTGCGCGTGAGACGAAGAACCAGCAGGGGTGAGTGATGGAGTAGTGGTGCAGCCGTCCTGCCGCACCGAAGGATGCTGCAAGGACGCCTGCTGCTCGTTCCCCACCAGGCCGGTGGCAGCGTTAGCGGCGGGGACGGAGAACGACGAGGTGGCCCACCGATGGGAGCCGTTTGAGCGACGCGGGCGGCGAGGGCAGCCCGACGCTTAGCTCGATCATGGCGAGCGTCTGACATGGAGACAACGGAGCGACGGAGTGGCGGACTGACGGAAAGGAAGCTACGGTGCACCCCTACCTAGCGTGCCAAATGTCGGATGTGGAGTTCTGGCAAACCCTTAAGGTTCGAACACTAGGGTGCGCGCGAAGTCTTGCCCTCCTACCGATCTACTCTCTAGCTCGCTATGATCTTGTGGACGAACTTGACGAACTCACAACACAGAAAGACATGGGGTTTATACTGGTTCTGGCCACCGTTGTGGTGTAATACCCTACTCCAGTGTGGTGGTGGTGGATTGCCTCTTGGGCTGATGATGAACAGTACAAGGGGAAGAACAGCCTCCTGAGGTTGTTCTTGTGCGTATCAACTTGTGGGGTGTAGATTCCCTCAAGCTAAGATGAGATCCCCCTCAAGCTCCGATGAGATGCCCCAAAGCTTAGATGAGATGCCCCAAGCTTAGATGATATCCCCCTACTAAGGTGGTGGCTAGTCCTATTTATAGAGGCCCTGGTCCTCTTCCTAAATATTGAGCAGAAAGGGAGCCAACAATGGCGGGCTAATTTGAAGGGGGACAGCTAATACAAGCTATCCTGACAAAAGGTAGTCTGCGCCTGTGAAATGCCCTGGGGTGATGCCGTCTTGGGCTTCACAATAACCTCCGCCTTGCCGTCCGCCTGGTCTTGGTCTTGTTGCACTGAAATGGCAACCTTTGCCAGAGGCCTCGGTACTCCGCGACTACGCTTGCCTCCTTTGCACCAAAGGGGAAACAAGGACGCTGCGTGCGTTGGCGCCCGCCTGGTGTCGATCGTCATCGCTCATGTCACAAGAGCCTCGTGAGGTTCGCCTCGCCTTGATATCTCCGCTCCTCGTGAGCCTGCCTAGCTAGGACACTCGAGAGGAGGTCTTGCATCGTCCGCCTCGCAAGGCTTGGCCCCTCGCAAGGGTCTTGGATGCTTTGTTGGTGAAGATGGGATGTACGGCCTGCTGCTTGGCCACGCCGCGGGCCGCAGGCAGGCAAGTCTGGGGACCCCCGTTCCCAGAACGCCGATAGTTCCATGCTATTATATTATCCATCTAGGATGTTTTATATGCATTTATATGCTGTTTTATATGATTTTTGGGACTAACCTATTAACCTAGAGCCTGGTGCCAATTTCTGTTTTTTCCTTGTTTTTGAGTATCGCAGAAAAGGAAAACTAAATGGAGTCCAATTGAGCTGATAATTAATGGAGATTATTTTTGGACCAGAAGAAGCCCACGGAGTACCGAAGATGGGCCAGAAGAGTCCCGAGGCACCCACAAGGGTGGGGGGCACGCCCTACCCCCTGGGCGTGCCCCTTACCTCGTGGCCGCCTCAGGGATCCCCTGCCTTGTTCCCGACTCCAACACCTCTTATATATACCCAAACTTCCAGAAAGAAACCTAGATCGGGAGTTCCGCCCCCGCAAGCCTCTCTAGCCACCGAAAACCAATCTAGACCCGTTCTGGCACCCTGCCGGAGGGGGGAATCCCTCTCAAGTGGCCATCTTTATCATCCTGGCACTCTCCATGACGAGGAGGGAGTAGTTCACCCTCGGGGCTGGGGGTATGTACCAGTAGCTATGTGTTTGATCTCTCTCTCTCTCTCTCTCTCTAATGTTCTTGATTCGCACGATCTTGATGTATCGCGAGCTTTGCTATTATAGTTGGATCTTATGATGTTTATCCCCCTCTACTCTCTTGTAATGGATTGAGTTTTCCATGTGAAGTTATCTTATCGGATTGAGTCTTTAAGGATTTGAGAACACTTGATGTATGTCTTGCACGTGTTTATCTGTGGTGACAGTGGGATATCATGTGATCCACTTGATGTATGTTTTGGTGATCAACTTGCGGGTTCAGTGACCTTGTGAACTTATGCATAGGGGTTGGCACACATTTTCGTCTTGACTCTCCAGTAGAAACTTTGGGGAACTCTTTGAAGTTCTTTGTGTTGGTTGAATATATGAATCTAAGATTGTGTGATGCATATCATATAATCATACCCCACGGATACTTGAGGTGACATTGGAGTATATAGTTGACATTAGGGTTTTGGTTGATTTGTGTCTTAAGGTGTTATTCTAGTACGAACTCTAGGATAGATTGAACGGAAAGAATAGCTTCGTGTTATTTTACTACGGGCTCTTGAATAGATCGATCAGAAAGGATAACTTTGAGGTGGTTTCGTACCCTACAATAATCTCTTCATTTTTTCTCTGCTATTATTGACTTTGGAGTGACTCTTTGTTGCATATTAAGGGATAGTTATATGATCCAATTATGTTACTATTGTTGAGAGAACTTGCACTAGTGAAAGTATGAACCCTGGGCCTTGTTTCCTTGCATTGCAATACTGTTTTCGCTCACTTTTATCATTAGTTAGCTTGCTGTTTTTATATTTTTAGATTACAAAAACCTATATCTACCATCCATATTGCACTTGTATCACCATCTCTTCGCCGAACTAGTGCACCTATACAATTTACCATTGTATTGGGTATGTTGGGGACACAAGAGACTCTTTGATATTTGGTTGCAGGGTTGTTTGAGAGAGACCATCTTCATCCTACGCCTCCCACAGAATGATAAACCTTAGGTCATCCACTTGAGGGAAATTTGCTACTGTCCTACAAACCTCTGCACTTGGAGGCCCAACAATGTCTACAAGAATAAGGTTGTATAGTAGAGATCACTCGTGCTCCTTCATGGTTATACGACCGACGCTGCATGGAGGGTTACCCAAAAGACATTGGCCCCTCTACGCATCAAGGTCTTCATCTAGCTTGCCTTACAGGATCGGTACTGGACGGCCGACCGCCTCGCCCGGCGAGGTCTGCCCCACAATGACAAATGTGTGATGTGTGACCAGACCACCGAGGACATGCACCACCTGTTCACTGCCTACCCCTTCTCCCGCCAAATTTTCACGAGGTCCTCTCTTAGTGCCGATCGACTGCTACGATCCCAAGTCCGGACACACCATTCACAAAATGGTGGATAGACACCTGCTCTTCATCACCCACGGCTCTAGGGAAGGGACCCAGCTCCATCATTGCTCTCACTGCATGGGCTATCTGGAAGCACCGGAATGGATGCGTGTTTGATCAATTGCAACCCTCCATCACAAGTGTACTTCAATGCATCCGAGAAGACGCTTGCCTATGGGCTAGCGCGGGCGCCAACGGCTTGGCAAACTTGATCCCTGAGAGATGAGCAGCCCCTCCCCTAACTGGTCCGGCCACTCGAGCCTGCGCCGGCTTGTGTATGTGTGGCCAATGTAGGCACACCTTTTTGTATTTTTCACCCCCTCCTATCAATGCAATGATACACAATCTTTGCGTATTCATGAAAAAACAGAGCATGAAGAAAAGAAATTGTTGAAAACTCTGAAGAAGCACAGTGCTGCTATTGGATATACTCTCGATGATCTTAAGGGCATTAGCCCCACTCTATGTCAGCACAAAACTAACTTGGAGAAAGATGCTAAACCAGTTGTTGATCATCAACGACGGTTAAATCCTAAGATGAAAGAAGTGGTAAGAGATGAAATACTAAAGCTTCTGGAGGTAGGTATAATTTATCCTATTGCTGATAGTCAATGGGTAAGTCTTGTTCATTGTGTCCCTAAGAAGAGAGGTATTACTATTGTTCCTAATGATAAGAATGAATTGATTCCTCAAAGAATTGTTACAGGTTATAGAATGGTAATTGATTTCCGCAAATTAAATAAAGCTACTAGGAAAGATTATTACCCTCTACCTTTTATTGATAAAATGCTAGAAAGACTATCCAAACATAATCATTTTTGCTTTCTAGATGGTTATTCTGCTTTCTCTCAAATACATGTGTCAAAAGATGATCAAGAGAAAACCACTTTTACTTGCCCTTTCGGTACCTTTGCTTATAGACGTATGCCTTTTGGTCTATGCAATGCACCTGCTACCTTTCAAAGATGTATGACTGCTATATTCTCTGACTTATTTGAAAAGATTGTTGAGGTTTTCATGGATGATTTCTTCATTTACGAACTTCTTTTGATGATTGCTTAAGCAACCTTGACCGAGTTTCGTAGAGATGTGAAGAAACTAATCTTGTCCTGAATTGGGAAAAGTGTCACTTTATGGTTAATGAAGGTATTGTATTGGGGCATAAAGTTTCTGAAAGATGTATTGAAGTTAATAAAGCTAAAGTAGATGCTATTGAAAAGATGTCGTGTCCTAAAGATATCAAAGGTATAAGAAGTTTCCTTGGTCACGCTGGTTTCTATAGGAGGTTTTTTAAAGACTTCTCTAAAATTTCTACGCCCCTCACTAATCTCTTACAAAAATATGTTCCTTTTGTTTTTGATGATGATTGTGTAGAAGCATTTGAAATACTTAAGAAAACCTTGATTTCTGCACCTATTATTCAGCCACCTGATTGGAATTCACCCTTTGAGATTATGTGTGATGCTAGTGATTATGTTGTTGGTGTTGTTCTAGGACAAAGAGGTGATAAGAAATTAAATGTTATCCAGTATGCTAGTAAAACTCTAGACAGTGCCTAGAGAAATTATTCTACCACTTGAAAGGAATTTTTAGCAGTTGTATTTGCATGTGAAAAGTTCAGACCTTATATTGTTGATTCCAAAGTAACTGTTCACACTGATCATGCTGCTATTAAATATCTTATGGAAAAGAAAGATGCTAAACCTAGACTTATTAGATGGGTTCTCTTGCTGCAAGAATTTGATTTCCATATTATTGGTAGAAAGGGAGCTGAGAAACCCGTTGCAAACAACTTGTCTAGGTTAGAGAATGTTCTTGATGACCCACTCCCTATTGATGAGAGATTTCCTAATGAATAATTTAATGTAATAAATGCATCTCATAATACTCCATGGTATGCTGATTATGCTAATTATATTGTTGCTAAATTTATACCACCTAGTTTCACATACCAGCAAAAGAAAACATTTTTCTATGATTTAAGACATTACTTCTGGGTTGACCCACACCTTTATAAAGAAGGAGTAGATGATGTTATTAGACGTTGTGTACCTGAGCATGAACAGGAACAGATCCTATGCAAGTGCCACTCCAAGTCTTACGGAGGTCACCACGCTAGAGATAGAACTGCACATAAGGTATTGCAATCCGTTTTCTATTGGTGCGCTCTCTTTACGGATGCTCATAAGTTTGTCTTGTCTTGTGATCAATGTCAAAGAATTGGTAATATTGGTAGACGTCAGGAAATGCCTATGAATTATTCACTTGTTATTGAACCATTTGATGTTTGGGGCTTTGATTATATGGGACATTTTCCTTCCTCTAATGGATATACACATATTTTAGTTGTTGTTGATTACGTTACTAAGTGGGTAGAAGCTATTCCAACTAGTAGTGCTGATCATAAGACTTCTATTAAGATGCTTAAAGAAGTTATTTTTTCGACGTTTGGAGTCCCTAGATATTTAATGACTGATGGTGGTTCACATTTTATTCATGGTGCTTTCCGTAGAATGCTTGCTAAATATGGTGTTAACCATACAATCACATCTCCATACCATCCTCAGTCTAGTGGTCAAGTAGAATTAAGCAATACAGAGCTTAACTTAATTTTGTAAAAGACTGTTAATAGATCTAGAAAGAATTGGTCTAAGACACTTGATGATGCGTTGTGGGCTTATATAACTGCTTATAAGAATCCTATGGGTATGTCTCCGTATAAAATGGTTTATGGAAAAGCATGTCACTTACCTCCTGGATTAGAACATAAGGCATATTGTGCTATCAAAGAGCCCAATTATGATTTCAAACTTGCCGGTGAGAAAAGGTTAATTCACATTAGCTCACTTGATGAATGGAGAACCCAAGCCTATGAGAATGCCAAGTTGTTTAAATAAAAAGTTAAAAGATGGCATGGTAAAAGGATACAAAAGCGTGAGTTTAATTAGGTGATCATGTTTTGCTATACAACTCTCGCTAAAGATTTTTTGCAGGAAAGCTTCTCTCTAAATGGGAAGGTCCACACCTTATAGAGGAAGTCTATCGTTCGGGTGCCATAAAAATCAACAATGCCGAAGGCACAAATCCGAAGGTGGTAAACGGTCAAAGAATCAAACATTACATCTCAGATACTCCCATAAATGTTGAGACCAATATAATTAATACCGTAACACCGGAGGAGTACATAAGGGATACTTTCCAGAATGTTTCAGACTCCGAAAAGGAATAGGTATGTGGTATGGTAAGTAAACTGACTCCAAAACGTTTCCAATGTTAATTTTTCTCCGTTTTGGAATATTTAAAAAATAGGAAAATTAAAAGTAGTCTGAAAGAGACACGAGGCCACCACAAGGGTGGAGGGCGCGCCCCCCATCCTTGTGGTGGCCTTTCGGGCTTCGATTTCTTGCATGATACTTCTTATGGTCGGTAAAAATTCATTATATAATCTCCCGAAGGTTTTGACCACCGTACCACGCAATTATATCCTATTTTTATTTCGAGTTGTTTTCTGCTACAGTTTTCAAGGCCAGGCATCATGTCGTCCCCCTCCTCGAACAACACGGGCGACGATGCTTGGCTAATGAATATAGAGATGAAGAGAGAAGGACTAGGGGAGATCAACAAGGGTGATAAGATCAAGAAGGCCATGGAGGATCAACTTCCGGCAGCAGAAGAAGAAGACATCCTTCAACCTTACAACAATCATCTTACCCCTACTGAAATTGAAGCTTTAAAATGATCGAAATAGTTCGGGTGCAAAACAAGTATCTCACTCGTGAAAATATTTTGTTGCAAGAGTACATCACCGCACTCAAAGGCGTTATTCACAAATTGGAGAATATCCTATGCTCGATGTGTGACACAACTTCATCAACAACTCCATCATCACCACCTCCGAAGAAAGAGATCTAAATACATGGGTATGGGCACTCCCCTTGGCACCATCACATCTTTATCTTTATCATTTTTCTTAGTTCGATCCTTTTGGTTATATCTTAATGTAGTAGAATAAAGATTTAAGTATGATCTAGCCTTGAGTTTTTCTTTATGTTCCATCTATGTAATCAAGTCCGTGAGATGTATAATAAAGAGTAGTTTTGAGTTAAGGGCTTTGCTTTCTTACTATGATCTTGAGGGAATTAAATAAAAGAAAGAACAAAAAGAAATAAAAAGATCATATATTGATCTTATGGAGAGTAATGACTTCACATATAAAGAGTATGATGAATAAAGGTTGTTGAGAGTTGACAAACATAGTTTTGGTCATTTTTGCAATTAATAGGAAGTAATAAAGAAAGAGAGGCTTCACATATAAATATACTATCTTGGACATCTTTTGTAATTGTGAGCACTCATTAAAATATGACATGCTAAAAAGTTGATATTCGACAAGGAAGACAACCTAATAGGTTATGTTTTCTTATATCCAAATAGAAGTTATATTGTCATGGATCATCCAACATGTTGAGCTTGCCTTCCCCCCTCATGCTAGCCAAATTATTTGCACCAAGTAGAGATACTACTTGTGCTTCCAAACATCCTTAAACCCAGTTTTATCATAAGAGTCCACCATACCTACCTATGGATTGAGTAAGATCCTTCAAGTAAGTTGTCATCGGTGCAAGCAATAAAAATTTCTCTCTAAATATGTATGATCTACTAGTGTGAAGAAAATAAGCTTTGTACAAACTTGTGATATGGAAGAAATAAAAGAGACGGACTGCATAATCAAGGTCCTTATCACAAGCGGCAATATAAAGTGACATTCTATTGTACTAAGATTTTATACATCTAGCCATAAAAGCGCATGTCAACCTCTGCTTCCCTCTGTGAAGGGCGTGCCTTTTACTTTTATCTTCTACCCTTATATAAGAGTCATGGTGATCATCGCCTCTCCTTTTTATACTTTTTCCTTTTGCAAGCCCTATGTGTTGGAGAGATCCGGATATATATATATCCACTCGGATGTAGGTTTTCATAAAGTATTATGGCTGACATAACCCTTGAGGTAAAAGGTTGGGAGGCGAAACTATAAGCCCCTATCTTTCTCTGTATCCGATCGAAACTTCGTACCCATAAGTACCGCGTGAGTGTTGGCAATTGTGAAAGATTATATGATAGTTGAGTATGTGGACTTGCTGAAAAGCTCTTTAATTGACTCTTTCCGATGTTATGATAAATTGCAATTGCTTCAATGACTGAGATCTTAGTTTGTTAGTCTGCAATGAAGTTTCTGATTCATACTTCGCTTTGTGAATGAATTGTTCTTTAGCATAAGACATTATATGAAAATATATGTTGATGTTCTAAAGATGATCATGAAGCCCTCATGTCCGTATTTTATTTTATCGACACCTCTATCTCTAAACATGTGGACATATTTATCGATATCGGCTTTCGCTTGAGGATAAGCGAGGTCTAAGCTTGGGGGAGTTGATACATCCATTTTGCATCATGCTTTTATAGTGATATTTATTGCATTATGGGTTGTTATTACATGACTATATCACAATACTTATGTCTATTCTCTCTTATTTTATAAGGTTTACATGAAGAGGGAGAATGCCGGCAGCTGGAATTTTGGACTGGAAAAGGAGCAAATATTAGAGACCTATTCTACACAACTCAAAAAGTCCTGAAACTTCACGGAGCTTATTTTTGGAATATATAAAAAATATTGGGTGAAGAAAGTACCAGAGGGGGACCACCAGCTAGCCACAAGGGTGGAGGGTGCGCCCTACCCCTTGGGCCCGCCCCAACCTTGTGGGGCCCCTGGCTAGCCTCCAGGCCCCATCTTTTTCTATATGGTGTGTTTTGACCTGGAAAAAATCAGAAGGAAGCTCTCGGGATGAAGCGTCGCCGTCTCGAGGTGGAACCTGGGAAGAACCAATCTAGGGCTCCGACGGAGCTGTTCTGTCGGGGAAACATCCCTCCGGGAGGGGGAAATCGTTGCCATCATCATCACCATCAATCCTCTCATCGAGAGGGGGTCAATATCCATCAAGATCTTCACCAACACCATCTCCTCTCAAACCCTAGTTCATCTCTTGTATTCGATCTTGGTCCCAAAACCTCAGATTGGTACCTGTGGGTTGCTAGTAGTGTTGATTACTCCTTGTAGTTGATGCTAGTTGGTTTATTCGGTGGAAGATTATATTTTCAGATCCTTAATGATAATTAATACTCCTCTGATTATTATTATGAATATGCTCTGTGAGTAGTTACATTTGTTCCTGAGGACATGGGAGAAGTCTTGTTATAAGTAATCATGTGAATTTGGTATTCGTTCGATATTTTGATGAGCTATATGTTTTCTCTCCTCTAGTGGTGTTATGTGAACGTCGACTACATGACACTTCACCATTATTTTGGCCTAGGGGAAGGCATTGGGAAGTAATAAGTAGATGATGGGTTGCTAGAGCGACAGAAGCTTAAACCCTAGTTTATGAGTTGCTCCGTAAGGGGCTGATTTGGATCCATATGTTTCATGCTATGGTTAAGTTTACCTTAATACTTCTTTCGTAGTTGCGGATGCTTGCGAGGGGGGTTAATCATAAGTGGGAGGATTGTCCAAGGAAGGGCAACACCCAAGCACTGGTCCACCCACATATCAAATTATCAGAGTAACAAACACGAATCACATGAGCATGATGAAAACTAGCTTGACAACAATTCCCATTAGTCCTCGGGGGCGTTTTGATTTATATAAGAGTTTGTCCAGAATTGTCCTTTCCTAAAAAAAGGATTGGGCCACCTTGCTTCACCTTGTTTACTTTTATTACTTGTTACCCATTACGATTTATCTTATCACAAAACTATCTGTTACTGATAATTTCAGTGCTTGCAGAGAATACCTTGCTGAAAACTGATTGTCATTTCCTTATGCTCCTCGTTGGGTTCGACACTCTTAATTATTGAAAGGACTACGATAGATCCCCTATACTTGTGGTTCATCAATACCCTTTCTCTCTGCCACAGCAAGTTCACCTAATATAATCATTATTGCCTTTCACTTGCACGGCCGAACGATTTGAAAATAATAATAGTGCAAGAGTGTTGTGGACTAAGCTAGAATTTGCAAACATTTTATTCAAAAGGAGAAGACAAAGTAATTTGGGCTCTTTGTTAGATCAACAATAATGCATATGAGAGCCACTCAACATTTCATCGTGGTCTTCTCCTTGGTATGACTCAATAATCAGAAAAGAAATTCGGAGAAACACACTAAAATATTTTTTTTAGTTTTTAGTTTTTCTAGAAGAAAACAAATAAAAGAAGGAAAAACAAAAAAGAAGCAGGAAATATATTTGGATTTTTTCAAAGTTTTTCAAACACACAAGAAGAAAATGAGAAAATTAATCTAGCATTTATAATACAATGAAAAAGTGTGGACACCGACAACTGGAATGAAGTTTGTGAACATGAATGTAAAGTCAATGGAAATACATACTCCCCAAAGCTTAGGCTTTTGGCCTAGCTTGGTGGAGACTCTTGGTGCAGCCTCCTCAGCCCGCCGAGCAGCCACAACCTCTGCGTTGTGTGCGCGGGCCTCGCTCTCAAGAACATAATACCTTCCCTTGCTGTGATAATCAAAGAGAGCAGGAGCAGGCAAAAAGGTGTGCAAACATGGAAGCGTTATTAAACAGCGGGTTATAAATATAATCATTGGTCTCGCCCTTAAGGAACTTATGGCTCTTGATGGCCTCAAAGTCTAAGTACTGAGTGGGTAGGATAGGATCATTAGTCCAAGGTGATACGCCCAGCTCCCTTGCTAGACGTGAGGCATAAATCCCACCATAAAAGTATCCATTACCAACATTGTGTTGCAGTCTGCGTGCCACAATCACTCCAAGGTTATAACATTTATTACCGGTGAGAGTAGTGTGTAAAAGGCTCAAGTCAAGAGCACAATGTGTGCTGCAATCCTGCTTGCCTATGATGCATTTGCCATTAAAGAGTGCAAAGTATTGAATCGATGGGAAATGAATGCTCTTTATTATACCTTGTGTCACTCCTCTAGTTTCACTTAGCAAAGGATAGTCAAGAATGTGTCCTACTCAAATCTTGGAGGTTCGTCCAGCGAACCCCAAAATGAAATTTTGCAGTAGTTAGCAAATCTCTCTAAAGGTGTGGTAAATGGATTGTCATATAGTTTAAATGACACTCTAGACTGACGAGGATGAAATTTAAATTCTTTAATAAATGATTCTGTGAGGCTGAGATGTTGGTTCACTTATTTTCCATGTAGGGACCGATCTCGGTGTTGTGAACATATTGCTCAATTTCTTCTTTAATACCTGCCCTCACCATAAAATTGTTGCATGGCCATAGGCAGGATATGGTAGTTGCTTCCCGTATCGAACTTGCGCTTGGTTCAACACCAGACCGACGCACCGAGCCACTACTAGATGATGCCTTTGAAGAACTCCTCCTCGAAGAGCTCCTAAAGAAACTCATCTTATTCCTATGAATAAAATTCTGAAATTTTTAGTCCACAAACCTTTTGTCAACAAAACATCACAAGATTGATAGCAACTACTCATAAGCATGCATGGAGGCTATATTCAGCATTCAAACTACCTAGAAATCCAAGAATTCAATATGCAAGCTCATCTACAGCAGCACCAAGAGTAGATAATTATTCAAAATATAATCCACTAAAGAAAAAAAATTAATTGGACCAATGGATGAGTCACATACCAAGTAGCAATACCCCAAAACAGTTTTGGAAACTGAGCTTTGAGCAAAGAGATCGAAATCCGCGGGTTTGAGAGCAAGAACACGAGAGAGAGAGAGAGAGAGAGAGAGAGAGAGAGAGAGAGAGCAATGATGAATTTTTTTCTCGCGGTAGGTGATGACATGGGATACAAAGAGAAGTGAGAGGGCCCACGTGGGGACCACAACCCACCAGGGTGCGCCTGGGGCTGCTGGCACACCCAGGTGGGTTGTGCCCACCTAGTGCAGCCCCTGTGATGTTATTTGCACTAAATATTCAGAAATATTCAAAAAATCATATTAAATTTTCAGGACATTCTAAGAACTTCTATTTTGGGTATTTTTTATTGCACGGAAAATCCAGAAAACGGGATAAACATGGCATTTTATTTCATTTAACTAAGAAAAACAGAAAATAAAAGGTAAGTACATAAGGTAGTGACTACTAAATTCATCAACTTCAGACCTCTCGAAAATGATCCATTAATAAGGTTGATCAAGTCTTATTAACAACCACCTTCGATTAGCATGAAACCGAAGAACTTCTGTAAAATGCTAAGTTACCGCAACGGGGATATGCATGTCCCCCACAATAAGTATATCATATTTATTTTTGGCAGTAGGTAGAGATAGTTGAAAACTTCCAATAGCGAGTGTCAGAGATTTCTCAATAACATTTATACCATTCACAAGGAATTGTTTCTTCGGAAAGTGCACCGTATGCTCATTACCATTGATATGAAAAGTGATATTGCTTTTATTACAATCAATAACAGCCCCTACAGTATTCGAAAATGGTCTACCAAGGATAATCGACATGTTGTCATCCTCGGGCTTCTCAAGTATAACAAAGTCAGTTAATATGGTAACATTTGCAACAACAACGGGCACATCCTCACAAATACCGATAGGTATAACGGTTGATTTATCAGCCATTTGCAAAGATATTTTAGTAGGTGTGAGTTTACTCAAGTCAAGTCTTTTATATAAGGAGAAAGGCATAACAGTAACACCAGCTCCTAAATCACACAAAGCAGTTTTCACATAGTTTCTTTTGATGGAGCAAGGTATAGTTGGTATTCTCGGATCTCCAAGTTTTTAGGTACTCCATCCTTAAAAGAATAATTAGCAAGCATGGTGGAGATTTCAGCTTTAGGTATTTTCCTTTTATTAGTGATGATGTCTTTCATATATTTTTGCATAAGGGGCCATCTTTAAAATATCAATCAAGCGAGTACGTAAAAAGACTGGCCTAATCATTTGAGCAAAGGTTCAAATTCTTCATCATCTTTCTTGCTAGTTTATTTGGGTGGAAAGGGCATGGGTTTTTGAACCCATGGTTCTTTTTCCCCTTCCATGTTTCCTAGCCACAAAGTCTCTTTTATAGTATATTTTATTTTTAGGCTCTGGGTTATCAAGATCAACAGCTGGTTCTATTTCGACATCATTGTTTGGTTCTTTATCATTGTTTGGTTGAGTGTCTTCATGAACATCATCATTATATTTTTCATTATCACTAGGTGAACATTCATTACCAGATTGAGTTTCGGCATCAGAAAGAGAAACATCATTATTAGCTTCAGGAGGTTTTTCTATCTTAGGTTCACTAGAGGTATGTAAAGTCCAATCATTTTTCTTTCTCTTCTTCTTTTTAGAAGGACTAGCTACATCAGTGTTAATTCTTTTAGAGTCTTGCTCAATTCTTTTTGGGTGTCCCTTGGGATAAAGTGGTTCCTGAGTCATTCTGCCTCCTCTAGTCATTACTCTAACAGCCTGATCATTGATATTATTATTCGTTTCATCAAGCAATTCTCTTTGAGATTTAGCAACTTGTTCTAGTTGAGTTTGAACCATAAAGGCATGTTTTCCTACACCTCTAACATCATTGGTAATTCAGAACAACAAGTCACTCAAGCGAGCAATCATATCAGAGTTGTATTTCAATTGTTTCATAACATTTGCATTGAAATGGTCTTATTTTCTAATATAGTTACCAAACTCATAAAGGCATTGACACTACTAGGGAAAAGCCTAGCAGCAGCGTGGGTATTTTGCCTATTAGTAGCGCGGGATGTCGTGCTACTGATAAGGCGCTACAGCTAACATGTAGCAGTAGCGTGTGTCATCCAATGCTACTGCTATACATGGCTAGCAGTAGCAAGCTTTAGTGCAAAGAGCAGCTGCTAATATATGCAGTGCTTTTTAGCAGGAAGCGCTACTGGTAAGGGACCGCTACTGCTAACTTCATTCCCCTCGCTACTACTAGTTTTATTAGTTTCTGTTTTTTCTACATATTTGTTTTGTATTTGTACAGACTTTATACAATAATCTTTATCATATCATACACATACAAATGTAATCATAGCATATACATAAAAATAGTCTCATCAAATCATGTCATCATCATAATCATCATCCAACACAAAGTGGTCTCTCGTCATCATCTCAAAAATAGCGATACAAGTCTCGATTACTTGCAACTACATTGTCATCGATGATATAGGCGAGAAGAGATATCACAATGAGTGAGAGCACAACCATATAGTACATGAGTTCGTATCCCTCTCTCGCATTAGCGTGAACCTAAACTAACTATTGGCTATCGCTCGGAAACCGGAAATCGGTACACCTGGGCCTGACACTCCGGCCACTCGTCATATACTCCTGGCATAGCACTTCTTCGCCATCGATGATCTATGCACCTGCATCATCACATGAGTCGATGATATGCGACATATATAGTTGAGCAACAGAAAGAGATAGACTTGGCAAAAATAGAAGCAACATATCATAAGCATAAATAACAAAGTTCATCGTACCCAAAATGCCCTAACTAGAGTGATCTTCACTAGTCGAGGAGGACGGTTTAATTACATCACAAATAAAGTTTCGTCGTGCATAACTCAAAGTTTCGTCATACAGAAAGTATGGACTAAATGGACACATTGTCATATATCGACAATCACTCCAACATGTCGTGCCATCCATCCAAGTCAGGGAGATAGTCCCCGAGCTTAGTGAAAGGCTTCAGGTCGAGACGCTGAGCGGCTACGCGTGTTCAGACGTCTTCCCGCAACATTTGTCCTTCTTCGTAGAACATCCCTGTTTTTCGACGACATCCTTCATGATGATTTGGGCAAGTTCGTGCTGGATGTGACAGAACTCAGCTCGAAGTTGATGATCCTCGATATCTCCTAAGTTCTTTGTCCATTGCAGAATACGGGCATCGCCGGATCTAGGTGACATGCAAAGGTTCTAGTGATCCTGTCTGTACTCCAGCATGTGGTGTAGGACATAGAATCCATCATTAAAAGAATCACTCGGTTGCTGGATGCAGCAGAAGTCGGTGTTATGGCTGAAGGTGGGCCTACCATCCCTTTTCTTCTTGTCCTTGACCTCTCCACCCCGTGCACTATAGTAAAACATAGCACTGTCGAGAACAGACTTGATGTGGGTGTAATCCTTTTTGTTAATGTTCTTCGACGAGTCCAAGTAAAGAGCATGGGAGTATCGGGGGTAGAGGATGATGAGGACGGTGCCCCCGCCGCTGCACAAAATAAGTACACCTCAAATTATTAGCCTCCACTGTGCAAATGAATGATTGAAATCGAAGGAAGGATATCCACGTGGATGACTTACCGAGGATGATAAGGCACGAGAATTTCCTCCTTGTCCTTATTGGCGAGCATGAAATTGGCGATGTATCCCCTCGCGTATTCATGGTGCTCTGCGCAGACTCCCAAGAAGCCCTCTAGCGTGAAGTGCGGGTCAACGACACATATATGAGGTATCTTCTCAACCCCGATGAGGTAGTTCATGTGCAAGACATAAAGCCGAACAAACGTAAAATCCAGCTTCTTCAAATGAAACATGTCGAAGATGTAATCGAATCGAAGGAAGAACTTCTCCGCGGGGAATGTGTCAACGTACGACAATTGCCGTGGCACGTTAACCACGTAGACTGGGTATCCTGGATTTTTCGAGGCGATGAGGCCTTTCTCTATCTGCAACACATCATCATGAAGTCTCCTTAGATCGCCGAATCTGGCCCCTAGCACTGCTTTAGGTAGGATTGGTTCACCAGGGATATGCCATTTTTCCGCACTGGGGATATCTATACGGTGTTGAACCCGAGGCTACTGAGACGGCTGGATCATAGAAGCAGCTTTGCCTTTCCCCGATCTCTTCCTAGGCTTCTTTGCTACCGAAAGGTCGTCTATAATACGTTCAGCCTCCGGAGGCGGCAATTCAGGCACAGACTCATGACGCTCAAACCCTGAGTAGGCGCCAGTATTGAGATACTGTTGAGTGTCATCATCGTCCTCATCCTCATCTATGGCGACATCACCAGCGACTAATGGAGCCTCTTCCTCACCCCATCCGCTATCACCCAGCACGATAGCCGACGGTAATTGGGTAGGTGGAGTGTTGAAGTTCATACCTAAATGCGTGCTCGTGGGTGTGCTCCCGGCCACCTACAGACGAAGCAGACTCTTTGGCCACAACATGACCCACCCATTGCACTCACCAAGCCGCTGCGGGGTCTCGTCGTCATCCCCCCTAGTACCGGAGGAGCCAAATTCTCGTGGCTCGGTTTGACACTGGCCACGGAAACCTTGAAGACATCCAGGGGGATCGGTCGGCCGTGGAACAATGGTTCCTTCGGCTGCATTATCGTCGCCTTCCCCACGTCCACCTTCTAGTCGTCGATGTTGTACAATATGGTGGACGGGGTTACGTCGCCCTGCAAAGACATGTCTGTGACGTGAGACGTCCGAAAGGCAACAGAAACGAGAGATTATACATTTATTGAAGAGGTCCGGTGTGGCAGATACCGTGAGGGCGTCGAGCTCAGCCAAATATGAAGCACCGCCGAGCACGTCCGGTGCCGGAGCAGGTGTGGGAGCCGGTGCGGGAGCAAGTGCAGGTGCAGGAGCAGGTGCAGGTGCTGGTGCAATGCTAGTCGAGCTGCTCCCGAAGAAGTCAGCAAGGGGAAAGTCTGCTACATTTTTTCTGGATTTTGCCTGCTCTAATTGAAAATGGCCGGAACCAAGACAGTAGACATATCTGCAACCACCTGTTTTGCGGCAGCTACCGCTATTACGACTGTCTCAGATGATTTCTTCCCAACCGCAATCTCAACCTTCTTGTCGATGTTTTCTTCAGTTAACCTCCGTCTTTCCTTTCTCTCCTCCGTGGTCTAACGGTAGTCCTTCTTCCACGTGGCGCCATCTCCGACACCGTGCTCGCGTCCATATGACGGCCGAATATCCACCGGGAGTCCTTTCAATATGTTCAGCGCCCGGTTGAATGGAGTGTCCCACTTGGTCCTCGCCAACGCCTCAGACGATGAATCACTTTCGGCCGCAATCATGTGCTGCTCTCTCTGCAAAAGGAACAGGGATCGTTTACAAATATGACTAACGTGCAGTCAAATTGATCGAACACTAAAATTACCAGTAGTCTCATGAACTCCATCGTGACCGGGTCCGTCTTGAAAACCTTCTTGACTGAGTCCCAATGTTGCCATGCCCTAAGGATGTCACGCTCCTGCGGGACAGTGAAGTCCGCCAAGGGGTCTGGGATACCTAGACTCTCACGTTCCGTGTCCTCCATGGCCCATATGGACCTCTTCCCGCCATAACCACGACTTCCGAGGTGGTGGCACCCCATGTTCCTCTGTTGAAGCCCCTTCATGTACTTCGACTTTTTATGGCAGCTTCGGCCTCGCAAACCCCCTTGAATATTTCAAAGTGCTTTTCCATGATTGTTGGATTATCCTTTACAATCTCGGAGTAGGGTTCTTTTTTTGACAATCCGATGTTTCACCCTTGTTTTCCAGGAGGCCAACGCGTCGCTAAACTTGGTCATGGCGTGTTTGTTTGTCTTCTTCATTGTCGGGTCCTTATCTGGATCTTTATAATCCTTTTCATTCCGGCTCGGGAACAAGAATATCTGGTGCAGCTTCTTTAGGAGGGAGGGCCTCATATTATCTATCTTCTATAGTTTCTCATTGTTCATGGTGGCGGTTGTCCGTACAATGCAGCCTATTTGATAGCCGTAGCACGATCGTGCTTCCTCAGGCGCTATTGGCTAAAAAATGCCGTCGTCCATCTCCATGACCACCAGTCTAGTAGTCATGAGCTGGTTTGGGCGCCGTGGCCTCTTTGCTTTCGGTTCTAGACCAGCTCCGCTAGTCTCGGCGCCAGTCTCAGTCTCATTGGCGGTCTGCATGTCGGTATCAGTCCCCGATGCGACAAGTGGGCCCAGCAACAACATCCGTTCATCATCGGCAAGGCTCAAAAATTTGTCTGCAACCAGGTAGACATCGTCGCAATCACCAAAACCCTGTCCTTCATCGTTGCTAGCCATGTTTCCTAAGATTAAATCTAGTCAATTAATTCTAGACCTAATAAAATGAATAATGACATAAAAAGGCCTATGTTTTGCAGGAACGTTGACTCCTTCCCGGTGTGGCAAATCCCGGGCATTCGATATGTCCTAGTTTGTAGCACAAGTCATGCCGAAATTCACGAAAAATTTCGGCATGACCTTTGCAAAAAGTGGACAAATCGAGCACCTGAAATTTGCCGGAACGGAAATGAATCAACATTCCGGCCAAACATAGGCCACTCAACTTCATTCCCTGGAAACAACAAAAGGCCACTTGGGCACAATCAAACCACTTCAATGAAAAGATATAACATGACCACTTCAATGAAAAGATATAATCAACGATAAAAGTGTCACACCCACAATGCACCTATATCTCCCACGTGCCGGGGCACGACTTAGAGGCATAACCGCATGGTAGGCATGTCGCAAGAGGGGTAATCTTTACACATCCCATGTACTAAAAAGAAAGGGGGTAAAAAGTTGGCTTACAATCGGCACTTCACACAATTACAATTTAAACATACAACATCCAGAATACAATCAAGGTCAGGCTACGGAACCAAAATAAAAGAAGACAACCCCAATGCTAGATCCCCGGTCGCCCCAACTGGGCTCGACTACTGATCAATAGGAAACGAAACAAAACTATGATAAAGGTCTTCATCACGCTGCC
Organism: Triticum dicoccoides; assembly: GCF_002162155.2. Lineage (NCBI taxonomy): Eukaryota > Viridiplantae > Streptophyta > Magnoliopsida > Poales > Poaceae > Triticum > Triticum dicoccoides. Next base: position 338,727,936 of record NC_041392.1, read on the forward strand.
ACTTGAGCTGGGTTGCGTCACCTGCATTGGTATCATCGGCACCTGCAACTGTTTGGAAGTATCTGTGAGCCACGAGGACTCCGCAATCTCACACCTGCTATATCAAGACTATTTAAGGTTATCGGTAGGAAAGGGTAGTGAGGTGGACCTGCAGCAAGCACTAGCATATATGGTGGCTAACATACGCAAAAGAGAGCGAGAAGAGAAGCAGCACAAACGGTCGTGAACCAGAAGTGATCCAGAATCTACTTACGCACAACCATAACACAAGAACCGTGTTCACTTCCCGGACTCCGCCAAGAAGAGACCATCACGGCTACACACGCGGTTGATGCATTTTAATTAAGTTAAGTGTTAAGTTCTCTACAACGGATATTAACAAATTCCCATCTCCCATAACTGCGGGCATGGATTTCCAAAGTTCAAACCCTGCAGGGGTTTCTCAACTTAGCCCATCACAAGCTCTCACGGTCAACGAAGGATATTCCTTCTCCCAGGAAGACCCGATCAGACTCGGAATCCCGGTTACAAGACATTTCGACAATGGTAAAACAAGACTAGCAAAGCCACCCGATGTGCCGACAATCCCGATAGGAGTCGCACGTATCTCGTTCTTAGGGAAACACCGGATGAGACTAGCTACAAGTAAAACCAAACCTCAAGTTTCCCCAAGGTGGCCCCGCAGGCAGCTCGGTTCAGACCAACACTTAGACAAGCACTGGCCCGGGGGGTTTAAAATAAAGATGACCCTCGGGTTGGCCGACCCGAGGGAAGGGTAGGTGGTGGTGAGGCAAATGGTAAAACCAAGGTTGGGCCTTGCTGGAGGAGTTTTATTCAAAGCGAACTGTCAAGGGGTCCCCATAACACCCAACCGTGTAAGGAACGCAAAATCAAGGAACATAACACCGGTATGAAGAAAACTAGGGCGGCAAGAGTGGAACAAAACACCAGGCATAAGGCCGAGCCTTCCACCCTTTACCAAGTATATAGATGCATTAAATTAAATATGAGATATTGTGATATCCCAACATATCCATGTTCCAACATGAAACAAACTTCAGCTTCACCGGCAACTAGCAACGCTATAAGAGGGGCTGAGCAAAGCGGTAACATAGCCAAACAACGGTTTGCTAGGAAAGGAGGGTTAGAGGCTTGACATGGCAATATGGGAGGCATGATATAACAAGTGGTAGGTATCGTAGCATAGCAATAGATCGAGCAACTAGCAAGCAAAGATAGAAGTGATTTCGAGGGTATGGTCATCTTGCCCGAGATCCTGCAAGGAAGAAGAACGAGTCCACGAAGAAGACAAACGGACGTAGTCGAACGGATCCTCACAACTCCGGAACGGAACCGAAGCTAACGAGGGAGGCAACCCGAGAAGAAGCAAACAACATAGTAACAACCATCACATAACATGGCATGATGCGCACACAATTATGATGCATGTCCAGTTTAAAGAGGCATGGCATGGCAAAGTGGACAAGCAAAAGTACAAGTTAATTGGAGCTCAATATGCAACGAGTTGCATATTGACGGAACACCACATGAATTATTTAGTTCTCTCTCGTTTAGGTACCCAACAATATTAAATGTTGTTAAACATGGCAAGAGGTTGAGCATAAGAAAACCACCTATCTAGGCAAGTTTTGAGGCTGGAACAACAAGCAACAAGTCCGGAAAATCCTCATATGCATATTTTTGGATTAGGTACTGTTCTGCCCTAAACCATATTTTAGATTGTTAAACATGCAAGAAGAGTGCACCATGTTAAACTAGGCATTGTTCTACCACATTTACATATAAAGTTTATATAAAACCGAGCTACGGTTATTAAGTTATGAATTAAAACATTTTAGCATGGCATAGGAGCAAATATATAAGCAAACAACATTTTTAACATTTCAAACATGGATGAAAGTGGCATATTATGAAACTAGACGAAATTCTAAGCATTTTACATATAGAGATCATTTTAATATGATGCATGGTTGGTGAGTTATATTATGCATGAACTAGGATGACTTTTCTGTAAAACTGCACTCTCTGGAATAAAGTCTAAAATCGTAAAACTGGAAAAAAAACATGGTGGGCTGAAACCGGAGCAGGTCGGGCCAATCAGAGAAAGAAATAAAGAGAAAAAAGGAGGCGCTGGGCCTCACCATGGGCTTTGGCCCAAGGCGGTGGAGAGGAAGCCCGGTTGGCCGGGAGAGGGGAGGTGCTTGGGCTGGCCTTGCTGCGTGTCCTGGCGCATAGCGCTTGAGCGGGGGCGCGGCCAACGGGCGCTCGTCGTCTCAATACGAACAGGAGGAGGTCGAGGCAACGGCCGCGGGGAGGTGGAGTTCGCTGGCGCTGGTGGACTTGGGGGACGCAGACGGGCGCGAGACAGGGCCTGCTGGATCCAGCGAGGAGGTCGGGGATGGGGCGAGGCGAGGCTAGAGCTGTTGTCGTTCGACCCGGCGCTCGACGGAAGGAAGTAGACGGCATTTGGCGCACGGCGAGGCTGACGGAGGCCGGCCGGACGTGGCCGTTCCGAGGTCAGGCGGCGGAGCTTGCCTCCTGCAGGAGCAAGGCAGTGGCAATGCTGCTCCTGCGGCTTGGATGACTGCACATCAAAATGGGAGAGAGAGAGTGTGAGGGAGAAGAGCACGGGCAACAGGGAAAAGAATGAAAGAAGGAACGGGAGAGGAGGCGCGAGGTTGACTCCGGTGCTGCTGGTGGTGGCCGGCGGAGATGTCTCGGTGGTCGGCCTGCGCAAGGGAGACGAGGTGAGGAGAAGGCGCTCGGCTGCAGTCTCGATCCCATCTGGATTGAGCGCTAGGAGACAGCACGTTGTGGGGTTGGCTCGGGGCTCGGGCAGGATTGGTGGGGATCGACGGATGGAAGGATCGGTGGTGGCCGGTTGGTTCGGTGAAGAAAACGAGGGAGATGGAGGGGAGATCCCGAGGGAAAACTCGGTGGAGTGGCGGCGCGGAATAGGAAAGATGGGCCATCTCCCTAGGATTTAGGGTTTGACTATATATATATATAGGTAGGGATTAGGGTAGGGCTATCTCGTCCCTACGGTTATAATCGGACGGCCAAGAAAAGAATATGTTAGGAAGTCCAATTAACAAAACGGAGATGTTTTGTAGATGTTTGTGGATGATCTGGACCCAACGGTGACGACTGCCCGTGTCGGGTCAGGGACAGCTTTCGGACGCGGGCGAGGGGTTGATGGACTAAGCAAAGAGGGGTTAGGCGAACAAGGTCAAATGTGTGGTTGGCCTGAGAAGAGAGAGGAGGAATGCAACCCGGCAATTGTTTCCGGAGATCGAAAACGTCCGACGTTTGACCGACTATATTGTCGCTATAGTTATCCGTTGGAGCGTCAAACGGACACCGAATGCGATGAAACTTGGCAGGCGGCCGACCGGCAACAAAACAACACTGCACGCCAACTTTCAACCCATACTGAGAACATTTTCCGGCCACTTATAAAATAATATTTCGGACGTGCCGCGGGCGCGTGCAAGTGTGTCTGAGCTCAGAACAGATAACAGAAGGAACTGAGAGACCCGGACGGATGCAAGTTTTGAAAACATGATGATGCAATGCACATGATGACAAGGAAAGAAGCAACACGCAAGCGAAATACATGGCAACGACGACGAATAACTGGAAGACACCGGGCTCATCGGTCTCGGGGCGTCACAAAAAGTCTAGGAAGGGATCATCTTTAAAATAAAACTTGCCTAAATTCTTTTCCTAGAAAAATAGTGGTCTTTTCAAAAATCAAAAACGGCCTAGCTATTCCTCTCTCTCTCTCTCTCACACCTTATTTTCTCTAACCCTTCTGACCTAATGCTCTAAAATAATTTTTTCCTCTAACCTAGCGAACCTAGTTAACCTAGCTTGTTAACCTGACGAACCTAATTAACCTAGCTATTTAACCTAGCTAGTTAGTTAACCTAGCCTATTAACCTAGTTTACCTAGATAATTAACCTTATTAAACTAGTTAACCTAGCTAGTTCTCTGTCAAAGCCCTAAATATTTTTTTTCCTAACCTAGATAATTAACCTAATTAAACTAGTTAACCTAACTAGTTCTCTGTCAAAGCCCTAACTAAATTTTTTCACTAGGCTAGATAATTAACCTAATTAAACTAGTTAACCTAGCTAGTTAGTATGTCCAATTTTTGTGCTATGCATGAGAGAGAGAGAGAGAGGAGCGGTGCTTACGGAGGATTGTCCGGTGGTAGCGAGGGAAGCAGTGGTGGCGAGGGAGGCAGGGGCGTCTCCAGTGACGGCGAGGGAGGTAGTTGTGGCAAGGAAGGCAGGGGCGTCGAGGGCGGCTCCGGTGGCGTTGGGGCAGCTCTGGTAGCGTCGATGGCGCGAGGCTCTGGTGGCTCCGGGAGCGTCGTCAGCGGCAGGAGACGACGGCGAAGTGGGGCGACGGTGAATTGGGGACACCACGGCGAAGTGGGGTGACGGATTTGGGGGAGAAGTGGTGGCCGGGGGGAGGGAAAACCGTTGCTTAAGTGAAACATAGCGGTAACGTGTTACCGAAAACGTGCTACTTCTAAGTTAGCTATAGCGCATTTCACATAACGCTCTACTTCTAAGCCTTTCTCCTTTTTTCCTTTCTCATTTATTTTTCTTTATATTTTATTTTTTTTTCCTTTCTCCTTTTTCTATTTCTTTCATTTACATTTACTTTTCTATTTGTTTTTCAATTTATCTTCCTTTCGTTAGCAGTAGCGCCTATCTACATAAACGCGCTGCTACAATAAAATTAGCAGTAGCGCAGTTTCTATAAGAAGGCTACTAATATGTGTAGCCTATCGTCTTAGTAGTGAGATCTTTAGTAGTAGCGCGTTTAAAGTTAGATGCGTACTACTTCGTTTGTATCTGTAGTGCGTTTATCCAGCACACGCTACTGCTATTTAGCACTAGCGCCCTTTTTTAACAAGCGCTACTGCTAAAGTTATGTGTATAAGGTTTTCCCTAGTAGTGTGACTAGGATGCATATTATAAGGATTGTACTTTTCATTAAATTTCATTAAAGAATTTACCTCTACCACCTTTGGTGGTTGTAACGCCCCGGATGTAACTCGCCATATTTGTACTCCAACTCTTGCCATTTTCGGCTTTAAGTTATGAGATTCCCTTCATGGTTGGGTTCTTGTCTTCGCTTTGCATTTTCTTCATGTCATGCATTTCATATCATGTCATCATGTGCATCTCATTCGCATACGTGTTCGTCTCATGCATCCGAGCATTTTCCCTGTTGTCCGTTTTGCTATCCGACACTCCCAGGTCCTCCGGCACCCCCTTTTGTCTCTTTTCGTGAGCGGGTGTTAAACGTTCTCAGAATGGACCGAGATTTGCCAAGAGGTCTTGGTACACCACCGGTAGACTGCCTGTCAAATTTCGTGTCATTTGGAGTCTGTTTGATACTCCAACGGTTAACCGGGGAACCGTAAAGGCCTCGTGTGTGTTGCAGCCCAACACCCCTCCAAAATGGCCCAATAACCCTTCCATACCCCTTCCATGTCCTCCGTCGTCGGATCACGATCGTGTGGCCGAAAACCGCACTCCATTTGGACACTCCTACCTCCTCCTACCTATATATATGTGCACCCTCCTCAAATTCGCGGTCAAACACTAGCATTTTTTCCCTCTCCGCCGCCGGGCACATCTCCTACCACCACCGGACATGTCCTCACCGCCGCCCTGGGCCAATCCCACCTCGCCACATCACCGCCGCCAACCCCTCTCTCTCCTCCGCTCCGCCGGCCCACGGAGCCCATCGCGGGCCCGCACGGGCCCAAGATGCCGCCGCCGAGGCCCGGTTCCACGCCGCCGGAGCACGCTCTAGCCCCGCTGCAGTCCGCCACCGGTGTCGGCGCCGCTCCCCGTCAGCTACCTCCACCGCGCGCCCCGCTCGCCCCCGGCCGCCACCGCCGCCCTTGCGCCGCCGCGCCGACCACCGCGCCTGGTGCCCGCGCTAGATCCGGCCTCCCCAGCCCCGGATCCGGCGAGCCTCTCCTTCTCCAGCAAGTACCACTACTCCAGCCACCGACGCGCCAACTCCAGCGAGATTTCCGTCCAACCTCGATCCCCGCGCCCGACAAACCCTAGATCTGGAGGTCCAAATTCTCTCTAAGTCCTTTCTCTGTAACATTTTCAGGCCCTGTTCATCGCATCATAACTTTGTGTGTGCTGCTTCGTTTCATGCGTGTGATATATCAAAATATTCATCATGATGTGCTCTTCATTTTGTTCCATTGTGGCATGCTTGTTTGAGTTCATCTTGATGCCCTAATCACTGATGCAAGAGTGCTATAAATTTTTAGGTGCTGATTCTTATCAGATGATGATGTTTTTGTCATTTTTGCTACATGTGTTGTGTGCATCATATGGACAAGAGCTCTACATGTGTTTTGGTCTATGCCATGCCATCTTTACAAGGGTGTATGCCATGTATTTTTGTGATATTTGTGGTGACTAGCACAAGCATGCAAAGTAGCCTTCGTGATATTGTTGATTTCAGGATCTCAGGATTTTGGCTAAGTCTTTGCTCTGCTGTTAGTTTTATGCCATGTATTCATGTTGCTACAGTGATATCCATGCTTGTTTTGAGTTTCTTCATTAAGGATGATTTGGACATATGGTTGTGCTCTATCCATGCATTCCCCTGTTTGCATTTATGGAGTGCCCTAGCATGACTTAATCTTGCTCTAATTTTGCTATAAAATGTTCCTGGCATATTATTTACATGTTAATCAATTTTGCCATGGTTGTTGTAGTTGATCCGTGCATGCTATAGCCTTGCTCTTGCCATGGTTAGCTTCTTGAACATGTATTCTTGCTATTTATATTCTTAGATTGTCATGCAATGCCTTGTGGTGAGTGAATCGAGCTCGCAAAGATGCCTTCATAATTCTATTTTTGCCGTGCTTAGTTTTCTGCTAAGTCTGAATTTGTTAATGAAACTTGCTATGTTTATATGGGTTCCATCATATCTTCTGTGCCTTTTTGGCTCATGGTCAGTAAGGGACTTTTGTTCTATGCATTTAGTAGATTCATGACATGCCTTTGTTTGCTATGATCTGCTCCTGTAGCATGTTGTTAGCTTGCTCTAAACATTGCTTCCTGATGTTGTTCCTGGCATGTTAGTATTTTCACTAAGCCTGTGATGCTGATATCTTTTGCACTTTTGCCATGCTTGTTTGAACCTGTTCTAGTGTGTTTTAGCCGCAGCACAGTGTTCATTTTTGTCAAGCATCTTGAGTAGACCACTGCCATGTGCTTTGTTGCTATGTTGGAGTACAGTAGCTTAGTTTCTTCTTGCATTCTAGATGGCATCGTGTTGTTAATCGCAGAATTGTGCCTTTCTTGTTTTGCTTGCCATTTGTAAACCGTGCATCCGGTTCCGGTGATCTTTATATCGATTTCGACCGAAATCAACTCAACTTTCTGGCGGCACACTTGGTTTGCCAAGTTGATGCCTTAATCAATCTTTTCCTTCCGGAGCACGCATACGCATTGCATATCACATCTCGCATATCATGCCATGTTTGCATCATGTTGCTTGCACATTGCACCGTGATTGATTGTGGGTCCTTTACTTGTGTTCTTGCTTTGCGTAGAGCCGGGAGACGAGTACGTGATTGAGGAACCCGTTGAGTATGCTTACGAGGATCAAGCTTTCGTCAACTCTAAGAACTTTGCAGGAAAGATGACCATACCCTCGAAATCACTTCTATCATTGCTTGCTAGTTGTTCGCTCTATTGCTATGCCGTGATTCCTACCACTTGCTATATGTGACACTCCAAAAAAATTTATTTGGTTTTCAGCAAAAACTTTGTGGTTTTTGAAAAGAGGCCATTTAAAATTTTCCAGAAAACCTTCCTCTTAAAAAACTTCCTTTTCTTTGGCAAGGTTTTTATTTTTATTCAAGCTATGGTGTTTGATCTTTTGGAAACTTCTTCTCTGTTGGTTCCCTCTCAAATTATTTTGGGAGTTTAATCTTTTTCTTTTAAAAAGAAACTCTATGAAAATTTGGGATTTTCATATCTTGAAAACCACCCATGACTTTGTATTTTTGTCCATGTGGTAAAACCCCTCCAAAACCTCCCCTCCTCCTTGTAATCAACCTAAGTTCTCTGTCCCAACTAGTCCAAACAAGTTTTGGATTTTATTCTAATTTTCTTTCCCCTCAAATCTTTTCTGAAAATTATTTGGAGCCTGAGAGATTTTCAAAGCAAGTACCCTTTTTCATTTGAGTTTTGACCTCAACCCAACTCTCCTGGATAGTCCTTTGAACCCACAACCCAGAACCATCTTGATCCACTCCTTCTCTTTTCAAATTTTTCAAAATTCAGTCTCTGCAAGTTTGGACCAGATTTGCCAAATTTGGTGAAATTCATACCTACACTTCTCCAAAAATTCCACCAAAAATCAGGCAGCCTACAGGAGCAATGAGTAGCCACTCCACCAAGTTTCAGCTCAAGGAAAAATACCCAGAGGCCAAATTCATTCTGTCGAACACCTTGCTTGCGCTGTTGCTGTTCATTTTCAGGAATATTCAGTTTTTAGTGTCGTTTTCGTCCGTCAGTTTCAATCACGCGTAGACAGTGCGCTTGGCGCGTTGCACGCGGCTTCTTCTCCCTGGCTAGCACCCCTGCACGCGCGCTTGGCGTCTTCCCGGCGTCGGTGGCGCCCTTGGACGCCCGCGCCGGCGTGTCTTGCGGCGGCCGAATCCCCGTAGCAGCCGACAGGGGACGGAACGGCGGCTCAACGCCGTTCGGCGCTGCCCAACGCCCCTCTGCTCTCCGCGTGGCCTCATGCATGCCAGCGCACGCCCGTGGCACCGTCGCCGTGGCCCGGCAAGTACGGAACGTGCTCACTGCCGCCGACGGGCCCGCGCCGCCCTGTTCTGTCGAACTCGCCCATAGCACCAAATCCCAGCCCGATAGCACCTAAATGGAACCGGTGGACCTCAACGACGACGCACAACTCCCTATTCACCCCCGACCAAGCCATGTGCCGCCGTAACCTTCACCGGAGATCCCCGTTCACGGCCACCGCCTCGGACCGCCTATAAAAAGGGCCCCCGAGCTCACCCTCGAGCACGCACCACCTCTAGACCTCACCAAAGCCCCACCAGGCCACTAGGAGGACCTCGAGGAGGTCTCCTCCCCCAGCTCCGGCCGCCCCGTTCCGCCTCGGCCTCCACCCCGATTCGCTCCGGTGAGGCCGTCTCCGGCGCCCAAACCCCGTCCGTTACCCCCTCTAGCTACCAGAAGACTAACCCCCTCCTCAATTTGGCCTTCGCAGCTCTCTCCGACGAGCTCCATCCACGCCCGAACCACCGTCCGCCGGAGTTGAGACCGCCGTCGACGTGGTGCTCCCCGGCGACCAACACCACCACCCACCGTTGCGGAAGGACACGGTGAGCACGTTGGTAACCTCCGATACCCTTACCTCGCCGTGGATCGCCGCCGGCGACCACCGCAGCCCTCGGGCGCCGACGAGCCTAGTCCCTCCCATTTGAAAGTTTAAACATGACTAGTGGGACCCGCTGTCAGCCTCTTTGTCCTTTCTAAATGAAGCGTTTTCTGAAAACGCCTTCTGCCAAATGCGCTTTCCCTTTGGGCTGGCGTAGTTTCTGCCGAAGCGTTTTCTGTTTTTATAAACTAGCCCCTGGAAACTTTCTGTTTCATTACAGATGAGTCCCTGGACAAAAACCTTTATAAGTTTTAAACAGAATAGTATTTTTGATTGATTCTTTTTCTGTCCTCTTCATATTTTTGTCTAGTTTTTATCAGATTTATTTAAAAAATAATTGGTATAATTTTTGTGCACCTCTTGGTATTTACGATAGCGCATATATTTTCTTTATACCGTAGATACAGAAGGAGGTGACGGAGCCGCGAACTTCACCAAGCTAGGCCCCGACTACTCTGAACCAGGCAAGCATGTTTGAACTTTTGATATGATGAGTGTCTTGGCATGTTTTGCATTTAGTTAGTTTCATGGCATGTTGATGAGCATACCGATGAACGTTATTTTATGCAATGTTGCGGTAAGTGAGTTCGATGATCCATAAGTGGATGGAGGTGAGTATGAATGGCCATGTGTTCCATGAGGATGGGTAAGATGGCAGTGTCGTAGCATGCCAGTCTTATGCCAGACTATATGACTTCAGTGTCAAACCGTATCGGTCCAGTTCCTCTCATTTCCTTCCCTGTACTACCACATGTTTTCCGCAAGGAATATGGTTTAGTAAGTTGCAAACCGCTTTCCTGGTACACACCAAAAGGAGAGGCCGGGATGATGGTTCCATGGCCCTGGATTAAAGCCAGTCATCCGGTCAGGGGGCATGGGTGTTTCCGGTTGGGACCGAGAGGGGGCCACCCCTTAGAGCGCGCGTATATAAATTTGATCCCATGCTATTTGAGATTGTGATCTCCCCGTCTCAAAAGTTTTTCTTGGACGATGTCTAGGGTGAGTCCTGGCATCGAGAGGTAGGATGGGTGTGTACTGGATAGCTGTGTTTTCTTCCGAAAAACCGTAAACGGAACTAGTCCTTCGTGACTACGGAAATCCGTTGGCTGTGGGAAATTTTTTGTACAAACTCTGCAGAGTCATACATTCCTTGAATCATCTATTCCATGTCCAAATTCATATTATCTTGTCCTAACAGTATTAGTTTGAAGACAGAGACTCCGGTGAATCCCATGAGTGCTAAGTCCGGTTAAATGTTATTCCTGTGGGTGGACTAACCTGTTTATTATCATGAATTGAATATTTATTATGAGTATTATTTACTTGTGAATAAAGCCCTTTCTGTGATGTCGCCCCGACGTCCGACTGTGGCATTTCTTTTAAAGCCCTTTCTGTGATGTCGCCCCGACGTCCGACTGTGGCATTTCTTTTAAAGCCCTTTCTGTGATGTCGCCCCGACGTCCGACTGTGGCATTTCTTTTAAAGCCCTTTCTGTGATGTCGCCCC
>NC_041392.1:338738947-338739753 GCF_002162155.2 Triticum dicoccoides
CACATGTTTTCCGCAAGGAATATGGTTTAGTAAGTTGCAAACCGCTTTCATGGTACACACCAAAGAGGAGAGGCCGTGATGATGGTTCCATGGCCCTGGATTAAAGCCAGTCATCTGGTCAGGGGGCATGGGTGTTTCCGGTTGGGACCGAGAGGGGGGCACCCCTTAGAGCGCGCGTATATAAATTTGATCCCATGCTATTCGAGATTGTGATCTCCCCGTCTCAAAAGTTTTTCTTGGACGATGTCTAGGGTGATTCCTAGCATCGAGAGGTATGATGGGTGTGTACTGGTTAGCTGTGTTTTCTTCCGAAATACCGTAAACGGAACTAGTCCTTCGTGACTACGGAAATCCGTTGGCTGTGGGAATAATTTTGTACAAACTCTGCAGAGTCATATATCCCTCCAAATCATCTATTCCATGTCCAAATTCGTATTATCTTGTCCTAACAATGACAGTGTTGATGACAGAGACTCCGATGTTTCGCATGAGTGATAATTCCGATTAAATGATATTCCTATGGATGGACTAACCCTTTTGTTATTATGAATTAAAAGTTTATTATGATTATTATTTATCTGCCCTTCAAAGCCCTTTCTGTGATGTTGCCCCGACGTCCGACTGTGGCATTTCTTTTAAAGCCCTTTCTGTGATGTCGCCCCGACGTCCGACTGTGGCATTTCTTTTAAAGCCCTTTCTGTGATGTCACCCCGATGTCCGACTGTGGCATTTCTTTTAAAGCCCTTTCTGTGATGTCGCCCCGACGTCCGACTGTGGCATTTATTTTAAAGCCCTTTCTGTGATGT
>NC_041392.1:338739813-338756874 GCF_002162155.2 Triticum dicoccoides
GCATTTCTTTTAAAGCCCTTTCTGTGATGTCACCCCGATGACCAACTGTGGCATTTCTTTTAAAGCCCTTTCTATGATGTCGCCCCGACGTCCGACTGTGGCATTTCTTTTAAAGCCCTTTATGTGGTGTCGCTAAGACGCCCGACTGTGGCATGATTTTCTCCTTTATTTATTTGTTCACCTTTCGAGGCGTCGCTTCAGACACCCGATCGGTTTCCATTTATATTTCTGTCGGGATTTCAGGTGGACTACCGCCGATTACCTCTTTGCTTACCTCACCTGCTAATACTTTAAATGTACATTGGTGAATTAATCATGACGCATTCATGCATGCTTTTGTTATATCTTATGTCCGAACTGTCTTGCGAGTACTTTCAAAGTACTCACTGGCTTGTTGATTTGGCCAGATGCTGACGAAGGCGATCTCATGGATGAAGAGTTCGATAGCGAGTCCGACGCCTAGAGGAATCCCAGTCAGTCTCGTGCGACCCTGGATTTGGGCACTGTATTATATCCGCTTCCGCAACCCGAATAAATTTATCGAGCCTCACCTCGACGCTCGATGAGATGCCAGTTTGAGAGTCGTGTTATCACACTCCCCACTGTGTTATTCCACCATCACTTTATCCTCGAGTCAGTAGTATGCCACCACACCATTGTGTTATATCCGCCATTATGTATAATTATTGGCGCGCTTGTAATAATTTGTTGAGCAGCCCTAGCTCAACCCTGTAATATATCCTATGCTACTGGCTTATTGTATCAAGAATTTGTCTACCAGTGAGGAGGATTTCTCTCATACTGGACTCAAAAGATTGGTTTCTCAATAAATATTTTTATTGGAAAACTGGTCGTGACAAGCTTGGTACCAGAGCCAGGCTGACTGTAGGAAGCCACTAGGTGCGATCGCTAATTGGTTATTAGCATGATAGAGCTAATTTATATTTTTGCAATTGTAGTCATTTTCTGACTGTCAGCATAAATTTATGATCTGACCATTCAGAATTTTTGCTTACCTTTGCAGATGGCCGACAACAGTTGCGAGTCTCAGACCTTCGCCAACGTGCCTGATGGGTTCGTCAAGCTTCTCTCCTTCATCGTTCAGGTCGCGATGGGGCCGTCTGTGCGCCCAGTCTTCACACTCTACCAGCACAAGGTCAACGACAGTCTGACCATGCACTAGGCCACGGTGCAATTCAGGGGAGGGCGTGGTGAGTTACGCCACTTCCGGTTCGTGGGAAGAGCCATGCCTACGGAGAGGCATGCTATGCAGATGGCAGCCCGTGAGGCGATAGCTCGCCTCAGGGATGTCCTTCCCGCGATGAAGACTCGTCGCTACCGTTATCTTCCATGCCATGTGCCTTACACCTGTCACTACGCATTCTCCTGCCCTAGAGGAGAACGAGTTGAGGCTTTTGAGATGCTTATTGAGTATCTCCGGGCTCTGGAGGCAGCCTTCGACAACCTGGTGGACGACTTCGTAGCTGCCCGCATGGACTCAGTCCATGGCTGTGCCGCCAACAGGAGGGAGCTCCTGCCCGCCGCACCGCCACTGACTTTTGTCTCGTCATCAGCATCTTATGCGCCTACTCGTCGCCTACCTTCTACCGAAGAATTCAACCAAGTCATTGCGCCCACTCCAGCGCGCACTGCACCACCCGTTGTGCCTACTCCTATTCGTGTTGCTCCGCCCCTGGCACCCGCTCCATCTACCCGACGCAGCTCTTCACGTCTGGAGCCTATTAGTGAGGAGGAGGTCGATTCCCCAGCCTCACTGCACCTCACCCTTGGCAGGGCCAAGGAGATCGTCAACATTTCCGGCTGAGTGCGCTTGCCCGTCATGCGATGTACCGCTTTGTAAGATATGTACATAGGTTGTGAGGAGTAGCCTATTTGCGCATCATGTAGGAACTGGAGAAGTGCACTAGCCTAAATAACATGTCAGGATTATGTACGCATGTCCTGAGTGATGTATTGTATAATTATCGCCCGCGTGTAAGATATGTAATGAGCAGTCCTTCTCCGTGCGCAATTCGATTTGTTTTCTTAAGTGATCTTGGTCATTTAAATTATTTGCCATCCTTGTGCAATTTTGGATTTGTTTTTGCGACCATCTTCGCTTTTCTTATGAGTTTTACAAAATATATCCCCAGAGTGAAAAATGTCTCGTCCTTGGACTCGCTCCATGCCTACTTCGCCAGAGGAAGATTATGACACTCAACCAGGCAACAATTTCACACAAGGGCAGTCGAGTCAACAAAACAGTGAAACGGCACTTTCCCAAATGTGCCGCCTTTATGAACAGAGTCAGCAACAACATCGTGAAATGATGAACCAAGTCATCAACATGGGGAATCACCATGGACAGTATCAGCAGCAATCCAAGTTATCTGAGCTTCAGAAGACACGTCCCCAAACATTTTCTCACACTGACAAACCTCTTGAAGCCGAGGACTGGCTTCGAGATATGGAGAGGAAATTAATTATTGCAAAATGTTCAAACCCCGAAAAGGTATTGTATGCTCCGCACTATCTCACAGGAGCAGCCGCATCGTGGTGGGAGAATTTTCTGCACATGCATCCCAACGAAAATGACATAACCTGGGATGATTTCAAGGAAGGTTTCCGTGGTGCACACATTCCTAAGACTATTATGAAAATCAAGAAGAGAGAGTTCGATGACCTCAAACAAAGGAACATGACAGTGTCAGATTACAACAGTCAATTTACTCTATTGTCCCGCTACGCCAATGAAGAGCGTATGACTGAAATCAAGAAGATGGAGAAATTCCTTGACGGTCTGGCGCCCGCGCTTAAATGCCAACTGGTCGTGCACACTTTTCCTGATTTTAAAACACTGGTGGACAAAGCCATTACTCTGGAAAATGAGAGACGCAGTCTGGAAGATATCCGCAAGCGAAAAAAGGGACCAGACTAACCATGCTCGCAATCACCGAAGCAAGACAGATTTTCAAAAGGGTGGGACACACAAATCCTCATCCAATGTCTCACGCCCAATCAAGAATTTTCATGCAAGGGACAAGGAGTTCACATATCGCCCCGGCGTTACTTGTTACGCTTGTGGAGAAGAAGGGCACTATGCCAAACAGTGCCCCAAGCCAAGGAACTCGACCCCGAAGCCAAACAATGGTGGAAATAATTCAGCGCCCAAGCGCAACAATTTCAATCCCAGCAATAACCACAGGAAGGGTCATCTGAACCACGTAACCAAAGAGGAGGCACAAAATGCTCCGGATATCGTACTCGGTACGTTTCCTGTCAACACAATACCTGCAATGGTTTTGTTTGATTCTGGAGCTTCTCACTCTTTCATTTCAAAAAGTTTTGCTTTGCAAAATAATTTTTCGATGCTTCCTTTGGAGAAATCCATAATCATCAAGTCCCCTGGGATTCAGCAAGTTACTCAGAATTACTGTCAGAATGTGGTCATTGAGTTCGAAAGTTTGGAGTTTCACACAAATCTTATTGTATTGGAAAATAAAGGACTGGATGTCATCCTAGGGATGGATTGGCTAACCACCAACAAGGGGTTTATCGACTGTTTCAACAGGACCGTAATTCTCACACACCACCAAGGGAAGACCATAAGAGTATCAGCCAAGGAAGGAAAAATACCCCAGCAACCGAGATTAAATAAGGTGGACGTTTCTGAGCTAAACAAGGTTCCAGTAGTGTGTGAATTTCCAGATGTATTCCCTGAAGAGCTACCAGGCATGCCACCAGACCGAGAGATAGAATTCAGCATTGAGCTCGCACCAGGAACCACCCCCATATACAAGAAACCGTACCGAATGGCACCATCCGAATTAGTTGAGTTGAAGAAACAAATAAAGGAATTGCTAGACAAAGGATACATTCGAGCCAGCTCCTCACCTTGGGGATCACCAATTTTATTTGCCAAAAGGAAGGATGGAACGCTGAGATTGTGTATTGACTGTCGAGCACTTAACATGGTCACAGTCAAAAACAAATACCCAATGCCAAGGATAAACGATTTGTTTGATCAACTCGCTCAGGCCAAGGTATTCTCAAAAATTGACTTAAGGTCAGGATACCATCAATTGAAGGTACGAACGGAAGATATCCCCAAAACAGCCTTCACCTCCAGATATGGACTGTACGAGTTCACAGTGATGCCATTTGGATTAACTAACGCCCCAGCATATTTTGTTCACCTCATGAACAAAGTATTTATGAAGTTTATGGACAAGTTTGTCGTGGTATTCATCGACGATATTCTGGTATACTCCAAGACACCAGAAGAGCACGCAGAACATCTCAGGATTGTGCTAGGAGAGCTCAGAAAACACCAATTGTATGCCAAGTTCAGCAAGTGCGAATTTTGTCTAAGACAAGTAGGCTTTCTAGGCCACGTACTGACACAAGACGGTATCGCAGTGGACCCAGAGAAAGTCAAGGCCATACTTGGCTGGAAGTCACCAGCCAGTGTAACAGACATACGGAGTTTCTTGGGAATGGCAGGATATTACCGCAGATTTATTGAAGGATTCTCCACCATAGCCAAGCCTATGACACAGTTGCTCAAGAAAGATAAGAAGTTTGAATGGACAGAAGCATGCGAGAAAAGTTTCCAAGAGCTAAAGCGGAAGTTAACGACAGTACCGGTATTAATTGTACCCGACATACACAAGAATTTTGAAGTATATTGTGACGCGTCCAGAAAGGGTCTCGGATGCGTGTTGATGCAGGAAGGCAAGGTTGTCGCCTACGCTTCAAGGCAACTTCGCAAGCATGAGGAAAATTATCCCACTCATGACTTAGAAATGGCAGCAGTTATTCATGCACTCAAGGAATGGAGGCATTTCTTACTTGGGAATCGATGTGAAATATATACGGATCACAAAAGTCTCAAATATATTTTCACACAGCCAGAACTAAACTTATGGCAACGACGTTGGTTGGAGTTGGTAAAGGATTATGATGTTGGTATCCATTACCATCCAGGGAAAGCAAATGTAGTGGCCGATGCCCTTAGTCAGAACCCCAGCTCCGACGAAAACAATCTGCACAGCTTGAGGCCCGAATTCCAACAAGAATTTGCCAAGCTCAACTTGATAATGGTAGCAGAAGGCACCATATCAAAAATGGAAATACAACCCGACCTTGTGGGGAAAATTAAAGGAGCTCAGCCCGGTCACACCAGCATCGAAGGCATCAAAAGAAAGTTGAGTATGGGCAAGGCCTCGGAATTCATCATAGACAATGAAGGAATATTATGGTACGGAGAAAGGCTCTGCGTGCCAAACATAGAAGCCTTAAACAGCAAATTTTAGCTGAAGCCCACACCACCCCGTACTCGATCCACCCTGGAGGAACCAAAATGTATAAAGATATTCAGGAAAGATTTTGGTGGAACGGTATGAAGAGGGACATAGCCACCTTCATTGCATGTTGCGACTCATGTCAACGCATAAAAGCTGAGCATCAGAGACCAGTCGGACTACTGCAACCGAACAAAATACCTGAGTGGAAATGGGATGAAATAGGGATGGATTTCATTGTCGGACTACCTCGGTTACGACACGGGAATGATGCCATATGGGTCATCACTGACAGGTTAACCAAAGTGGCACACTTTATTCCACTAAAGACGACCCACACCACTCAGAGGCTTGCCAGGATTTATCTTTCCCGCATAGTTTGTCTGCACGGTGTCCCGAAGACTATAATATCCGACAGAGGCACTCAATTCGTCTCAAGATTTTGGGAGCATTTGCAACAAGCTCTGGGAACCCAACTAGCCTTTAGTACCGCATACCACCCACAGACTGATGGACAAACAGAACGCGTAAACCAGGTTTTAGAAGACATGCTAAGAGCATGTGTCCTCACATATGGAACCAGTTGGGAAGAAAGCCTGCCATACGCCGAGTTCGCGTACAACATTAGCTACCAGGCCAGCCTACAAATGGCACCATTTGAGGCTTTATACGGACGAAGATGTCGTACCCCATTAAATTGGTCAGAGACCGGAGACAGCCGCATCTTCGGACCAGACATGCTCAGAGAAGCCGAGGAAAAGGTCAAGCTAATCAGAGACCGACTTAAGACCGCTCAAAGTCGACAGAAGAGTTATTATGATCAGAAACATCGTAGGGTCAGCTTCGAACCCGGTGAGTTCGTATACCTGAGAGTATCCCCTATGAGAGGATTGCAATGATTCAAGATTAAAGGGAAGCTAGCACCAAGATTCATCGGACCTTTCTGTATAAGGGCACGAAGAGGCACGGTAGCCTACCAGCTAGACTTACCCGAGGAATTATCCGATGTCCACGACGTGTTCCATGTCTCGCAATTGAGGAAGTGCGTAAGCAACCCAGAGAAACAAGTATCCCATGAAAACATTGACGTGCAGCCAGACCTCACTTATCGGGAACGTCCCGTAAGAATTTTAGAGGAGTCTGAAAGGAGAACCCGACAGAAGACCATCAGATTTTTCAGAGTTCAGTGGAGCAACCACACCGAAAGCGAAGCAACTTGGGAAAGAGAGGATTTTCTTCGGACAGAACATCCATACTTATTTAAGGTTCAGTTGAAATCTCGGGGACGAGATTTTTCCTAAGGGGGTAGGTGTTGTGACACTCCAAATTTTTTATTTGGTTTTCAGCAAAAACTTTGTGGTTTTTGAAAAGAGGCCATTTAAAATTTTCCACAAAACCTTCCTCTTAAAAAACTTCCTTTTCTTTGGCAAGGTTTTTATTTTTATTCAAGCTATGGTGTTTGATCTTTTGGAAACTTCTTCTCTGTTGGTTCCCTCTCAAATTATTTTGGGAGTTTAATCTTTTTCTTTTAAAAAGAAACTCTATGAAAATTTGGGATTTTCATATCTTGAAAACCACCCATGACTTTGTATTTTTGTCCATGTGGTAAAAGCCCTCCAAAACCTCCCCTCCTCCTTGTAATCAACCTAAGTTCTCTGTCCCAACTAGTCCAAAAAAGTTTTGGATTTTATTCTAATTTTCTTTCCCCTCAAATCTTTTCTGAAAATTATTTGGAGCCTGAGAGATTTTCAAAGCAAGTACCCTTTTTCATTTGAGTTTTGACCTCAACCCAACTCTCCTGGATAGTCCTTTGAACCCACAACCCAGAACCATCTTGATCCACTCCTTCTCTTTTCAAATTTTTCAAAATTCAGTCTCTGCAAGTTTGGACCAGATTTGCCAAATTTGGTGAAATTCATACCTACACTTCTCCAAAAATTCCACCAAAAATCAGGCAGCCTACTGGAGAAATGAGTAGCCACTCCACCAAGTTTCAGCTCAAGGAAAAATACCCAGAGGCCAAATTCATTCTGTCGAACACCTTGCTTATGCTGTTGCTGTTCATTTTCAGGAATATTCAGTTTTTAGTGTCGTTTTCGTCCGTCAGTTTCAATCACGCGTAGACAGTGCGCTTGGCGCGTTGCACGCGGCTTCTTCTCCCTGGCCAGCACCCCCGCACGCGCGCTTGGCGTCTTCCTGGCGTCGGTGGCGCCCTTGGCCGCCCGCGCCGGCGTGTCTTGCGGTGGCCGAACCCCCGTAGCAGCCGATAGGGGACGGAACGGCGGCTCAACGCCGTTCGGCGCCGCCCAACGCCCCTCTGCTCTCCGCGTGGCCTCATGCATGCCAGCGCACGCACGTGGCACCGTCGCCGGGGCCCGGCAAGCACGGAACGTGCTCACTGCCGCCGACGGGCCCGCGCCGCCCCGTTCTGTCGAACTCGCCCATAGCACCAAATCCCAGCCCGATTAGCACCTAAATGGAACCGGTGGACCTCAACGACGACGCACAACTCCCTAATCACCCCCAACCAAGCCATGCGCCGCCGTAACCTTCACCGGAGATCCCCGTTCACGGCCACTGCCTCAGACCGCCTATAAAAAGGGCCCCCGAGCTCACCCTCGAGCACGCACCACCTCTACACCTCACCAAAGCCCCGCCAGGCCACTAGGAGGACCTCGAGGAGGTCTCCTCCCCCAGCTCCGACCGCCCCGTTCCGCCTCGGCCTCCACCCCGATTCGCTCCGATGAGGCCGTCTCCAGCGCCCAAACCCCGTCCGTTACCCCCTCTAGCTACCAGAAGACTAACCCCCTCCTCAATTTGGCCTTCGCAGCTCTCTTCGACGAGCTCCATCCACGCCCGAACCACCGTCCGCCGGAGTTGAGACCGCCGTCGACGTGGTGCTCGCCGGCGACCAACACCACCACCCACCATTGCGGAAGGACACGGTGAGCACGTTGGTAACCTCCGATACCCTTACCTCGCCGTGGATCGCCGCCGGCGACCACCGCAGCCCTCGGGCGCCGACGAGCCTTGTCCCTCCCATTTGAAAGTTTAAACATGACTAGTGGGACCCGCTGTCAGCCTCTCTGTCCTTTCTAAATGAAGCGTTTTCTGAAAACGCCTTCTGCCAAATGCGCTTTCCCTTTGGGCTGGCGTAGTTTCTGCCAAAGCGTTTTCTGTTTTTATAAACTAGCCCCTGGAAACTTTCTATTTCATTACAGATGAGTCCCTGGACAAAAACCTTTATAACTTTTAAACAGAATAGTATTTTTGATTGATTCTTTTTCTGTCCTCTTCAGATTTTTGTCTAGTTTTTTACCAGATTTATTTAAAAAACAATTGGTATACTTTTTGTGCACCTCTTGGTATTTACGATAGCGTATATATTTTCTTTATACCGTAGATACAGAAGGAGGTGACGGAGCCGCGAACTTCACCGAGCTAGGCCCCGACTACTCTGAACCAGGCAAGCATGTTTGAACTTTTGATATGATGAGTGTCTTGGCATGTTTTGCATTTAGTTAGTTTCATGGCATGTTGATGAGCATATCGATGAACGTTATTTTATGCAATGTTGAGGTAAGTGAGTTCGATGATCCATAAGTGGATGGAGGTGAGTATGAATGGCCATGTGTTGGCATGAGGATGGGTAAGATGGCAGTGTCGTAGCATGCCAGTCTTATGCCAGACTATATGACTTCAGTGTCAAACCGTATCGGTCCAGTTCCTCTCATTTCCTTCCCTGTACTACCACATGTTTTCCGCAAGGAATATGGTTTAGTAAGTTGCAAACCGCTTTCCTGGTACACACCAAAAGGAGAGGCCGGGATGATGGTTCCATGGCCCTGGATTAAAGCCAGTCATCCGGTCAGGGGGCATGGGTGTTTCCGGTTGGGACCGAGAGGGGGGCACCCCTTAGAGCGCGCGTATATAAATTTGATCCCATGCTATTCGAGATTGTGATCTCCCCGTCTCAAAAGTTTTTCTTGGACGATGTCTAGGGTGAGTCCTGGCATCGAGAGGTAGGATGGGTGTGTACTGGATAGCTGTGTTTTCTTCCAAAAAACCGTAAACGGAACTAGTCCTTCGTGACTACGGAAATCCGTTGGCTGTGGGAAAATTTTTGTACAAACTCTGCAGAGTCATACATTCCTTGAATCATCTATTCCATGTCCAAATTCGTATTATCTTGTCCTAACAGTATCAGTTTGAAGACAGAGACTCCGGTGAATCCCATGAGTGCTAAGTCCGGTTAAATGTTATTCCTGTGGGTGGACTAACCTGTTTATTATCATGAATGGAATATTTATTATGAGTATTATTTACTTGTGAATAAATCCCTTTCTGTGATGTCGCCCTGACGTCCGACTGTGGCATTTCTTTTAAAGCCCTTTCTATGATGTCGCCCCGACGTCCGACTGTGGCATTTCTTTTAAAGCCCTTTCTGTGATGTCGCCCCGATGTCCGACTGTGGCATTTCTTTTAAAGCCCTTTCTGTGATGTCGCCCCGACGTCCGACTGTGGCATTTCTTTTAAAGCCCTTTCTGTGATGTAGCCCCGACGTCCGACTGTGGCATTTCTTTTAAAGCCCTTTATGTGGTGTCGCTAAGACGCCCGACTGTGGCATGATTGTCTCCTTTATTTATTTGTTCACCTTTCGAGGCGTCGCTTCAGACACCCGATCGGTTTCCATTTATATTTCTGTCGGGATTTCAGGTGGACTACCGCCGATTCCCTCTTTGCTTACCTCGCCTGCTAATACTTTAAATGTACATTGGTGAATTAATCATGACGCATGCATGCATGCATTTGTTATATCTTACGTCTGAACTGTCTTGCGAGTACTTTCAAAGTACTCACTGGCTTGTTGATTTGGCCAGATGCTGACGAAGGCGATCTCATGGATGAAGAGTTCGATAGCGAGTCCGACGCCTAGAGGAATCCCAGTAAGTCTCGTGCGACCCTGGATTTGGTCACTGTATTATATCCGCTTCCGCAACCCGAATAAATTTATCGAGCCTCACCTCGACGCTCGATGAGATGCCAGTTTGAGAGTCGTGTTATCACACTCCCCACTGTGTTATTTCACCATCACTTTATCCTCGAGTCAGTAGTATGCCACCACACCATTGTGTTATATCCGCCATTATGTATAATTGTTGGCGCACTTGTAATAATTTGTTGAGCAGCCCTAGCTCAACCCTGTAATATATCCTATGCTACTGGCTTATTGTATCAAGAATTGTCTACCAATGAGGAGGATTTCTCTCATACTGGACTCAAAAGATTGGTTTCTCAATAAATATTTTTATTGGAAAACCGGTCGTGACACTATATCATGCCTCCCATATTGCCATGTCAAGCCTCTAACCCAGCTTTCCTAGCAAACCGTTGTTTGGCTATGTTACCGCTTTGTTCAGCCTCTCTTATAGCGTTGCTAGTTGTAGGTGAAGTTGGAGTTTGTTCCTTGTTGGATCATGGATTTTGTTGGGATATCATTATTATATCTTGTTTACTTTAATGCACCTATATACTTGGTAAAGGGTGGAAGGCTCAGCCTTATGCCTGGTGTTTTGTTCCACTCTTGCCGCCCTAGTTTCCGTTACACCAGTGTTATGTTCCTTGATTTTGCGTTCCTTACGCGGTTGGGTGTTATGGGAACCCCTTGACAGTTCGCCTTCAATAAAACTCCTCCAGCAAGGCCCAACCTTGGTTTTACCATTTGCTACCGAAGCCTTTTTCCCTTGGGTTCCGCGGACTCAAGGGTCATCTTTATTTTAACCCCCCCGGGGGCCAGTGCTCCTCTGAGTGTTTAGTCCGAACCGAGTAGACTGCGGAGCCACCTCGGGGCAACTTGAGGTTTGGTTTTACTCGTAGGATGTCTCATCTAGTGTTGCCCTGAGAACGAGATACATGCGACTCCTATCCGGATTTGTCGGCACATCTGGGTGGCTTTGCTGGTCTTGTTTTACCATTGTCGAAATGTCTTGTAACCGGGATTCCGAGCCTGATCGGGTCTTCCTGGGAGAAGGAATATCCTTCGTTGACCGTGAGAGCTTGTGATGGGCTAAGTTGGGACACCCCTGCAGGGTTTTGATCTTTCGAAAGTCGTGCCCGCGGTTATGGGCAGATGGGAATTTGTTAATGTCCGGTTGTAGAAAACCTGAAACTTAACTTAAGTAAAATGCATCAACCGCGTGTGTAGCCGTGATGGTCTCTTTCCGGCGGAGTCCGGGAAGTGAACATGGTGTTGGAGTTATGCATGAACGTAGGTTGTTCTAGGATCACTTCTTGATCATAGTTCATCAATCGTGCCTTTGACTTCTCTTCTCGCTCTCATTTGCGTATGTTAGCCACCAAATATGCTAGTCGCTTGCTGCAGCTCCATCTCATAACTTTTCCCTACCCATAAGCTTAAATAGTCTTGATCTCGAGGGTGTGAGATTGCTGAGTCCCCGTGACTCACAGATACTTCCAAAACTAGTTTGCAGGTACCGATGAAATCGTGCAGGTAACGCAATCGAGCTTAAGGGGGAGCCCGATGAAGATCTCATTCATTTTGTTGTTCCGTTTGTCAGTTGATCAGTAGTGGAGCCCAGTTGGGACGATCGGGGATCTGTGTAGCATTTGGGGTAGTCTTCTTTTAT
This sequence comes from Triticum dicoccoides, assembly GCF_002162155.2. Lineage (NCBI taxonomy): Eukaryota > Viridiplantae > Streptophyta > Magnoliopsida > Poales > Poaceae > Triticum > Triticum dicoccoides. Next base: position 338,751,764 of record NC_041392.1, read on the forward strand.
TTTGGTTCCGTAGTCGGACCTTGACTGTATCTGGTAGATGTAATGCTTTATTCATGTATTGTGTGAAGTGGCGATTGTAAGCCAACTATGTACCTTTTTTCCTTGTTCATTACATGGGTTGTGTGAAGATTATCTCACTTGCGACATTGCTTACAATGCGATTATGCCTCTAAGTCGTGCTTCGACACATGGGAGTTATAGCCGCATCATGGGCATTACATGTGGGCCCCCTGTCCAGTTTGACCAGTCAAACTGTTGACTGGGTTGACCCAGTCCATGATAGGTGGGTCCTGTTTGACCCTGTTGTCCAGTCAATAGTTGACTGGTCAAATGTTGACTAGACCCCCCTACATTCTGTTGGGTACAATTCTATGTAACCATAGCAATTTGAGATTTAATTTTTGAATTAAAACAATTTAGAAAATGATTTAAAACTTTTAAAATTAATATAAAATAAACTATAGCTCAGATGGAAAAACTTTGAACATGAAAGTTGCTCAGAACGACGAGACGAATCCGGATACGCAGCCCGTTCATCCGCCACGCATCCCTAGCATAGCAAACACACAACTTTCCCCCTCCAGTTCATCTGTCTGAAAACACGAAACACCGGGAATACTTTCTCGGATGTTTTCCCCCTTCACTGGTACAACCTCGTACCACGTTAGCGCACACTTGGCATCACGCTTTGTCATGTCATGCATCGTCATGCATTTGTTTGCATTATATTTATTGTTTCTTCCCCCTCTTCTCTCGCTAGACACCGAGACCGACGCCGCTGCTACCTAGTACGACTACGGTGTTGACGACCCCTCTCTCTTGCCAGAGCAACCAGGCAAGCCCCCCCCCCCTTGATCACAAGATATCACCTACTCTTCTCCCTACCGCTTGCATTAGAGTAGTGTAGCTTGTTATTGCTTTCCGTTAATCCTATTCTGATGCATAGCCTATCATTGTTGCTACAACTATTGATACCTTACCTGCAATCCTAAATGCTTAGTATAGGATGCTAGTTTACCATCAGTGGCCCTACACTCTTGTCTGTCTGCCATGCTATACTATCGGGTCGTGATCACTCGGGAGGTGGTCACGGGTATATACTTATACATAATATATGATACTTGTGGTGACAAAAGACAGGTCGGCTCGAGGAGTACCCGCGGTTGATTCACGAATTTGGGGCTGGAAGGACATACTTTCCTGACCGCCCTCTATGTGGATCTTTGTGGCGAAGCGACAGGGCAGGTTGAGACCACCTAGGAGAGAGATGGGCCTGGCCCTGGTCGGCGTTCATGGTTATTTCAAGATAACACGTTTAACGAGATCTTGGTATTTGATCTGAGTCTGGCCACTGGCCTATACGCACTAACCATCTACACGGGGACAGTTATGGGCACTCGACGTCATGGTATCAGCCGAAGCCTTCGTGACGTCTGCAACTGAGCAGCGCGCGCCGCATTGGACCGTAAGCTCACGCATGTATTAAGGGGGCTAGGTCTGCTTCCGGCCGCGTACGCAACATGAAGGTGTGCAATGGGCGATGGGCCCAGACCCCTGCGCCATAGGACTTAGACCGGCGTGCTGACCTCTCTGTTGTGCTTAGGTAGGGCTACGACGTGTTGATCTTCCGAGGCCGGGCATGACCCAGAAAAGTGTGTTCGAACAAAGGGGATCAAGCATGTTGGGAAATGTGGTGCACCCCTGCAAAGAAGTTAATCTATTCGAATAGCCGTAATCTTCGATAACAGGACGAATTGGAGTTGTACCTTGAGCTTGTGACAACTAGAACTGGATACTTAATAAAACAAACCCTTCCAAGTGCCAGATACAACCGGTGATCGCTCTCTCACAGGGCGACGAGGGGAGGACCATCGGTTAGGATTATGCTACACGATGCTACTTGGTGAACTTACCATCTACTCTCTTCTCCTGCTGCAAGATGGAGGTTACCAGAAGCGTAGTCTTCGAAAGGACTAGCTATCCCCCCCCATTATTCTGGCACTCTGCAGTTTAGTCCACCTATGATACCCCTTTTCCATTTGATACCATTGCATACATATGTAGTGTAGCTCCTTGCTTGCGAGTACTTTGGATGAGTACTCACGTTTGCTTTGCTTCCCCTTTTCCCCTTTCCTATACCCGATTGCTGCAACTAGACGTTGGAGCCCAGGAGCCAGACGCCATTATCGGTTACGACTACTACTACGTGCAGCCCGCTGACGACGACCAGCAGTAGTTTAGGAGGATCCCAAGCAGGAGGCATGCGCCTCTTTCAATCTGTATCCCAGTTTGTGCTAGCTTTCTTAAGGCAAACTTGTTTAACTTATGTCTGTACTCAGATATTGTTGCTTCCGCTGACTCGTCTATGATCGACCTCTTGTATTCGAGCCCTCGAGGCCCCTGGCTTGTAATATGATGCTTGTATGACTTATTTTTTATTTTTAGAGTTGTGTTGTGATATCTTCCTGTGAGTCCCTGATCTTGTTCGTACACGTTTGCGTGTATGATTAGTGTACGATTGAATCGGGGGCGTCACAAACCTCTTCATTATTTATTCTCCCGGAGTGTCTAAACAATTCATGGTGGTTTTTCTCGTCATCATTCTCGGATTTGAAGACCAAAGAAGATTTTTCTCTCAATCTTGCTCCATTCTCTTCAAGATTCATGGTTCTAGTTTGTTGCCATCCTCTCATAATTGTTTTCCTTTGTGAGAATTCTTTTCACCCATCCGGATTAATTCAGGAGTTTTTCTCAGTTTGATTCTCTGGAGTCGATCATCTTAGAATTATTCATTCTCAGCTTTCAGCTCTAAATCTTACCGGTGCATTGCTCAAGTATTCTCTAATCATCTTGTGATCTCTTCGTTCTCATGTATCTAAATTCCTTCAAGTATCTTCATTCGTTTTCCCATTCTACCCGGTGAATTGTGCCTGTGCTACATTCATTTTAATTCTTACGGTGGTTCGTTCAAGAGTTCTCTTCCTTGGTTATAATATCAATTCATTCTTTCATTTTCAATCCTTCCGGTGGTTCGTAGAAGACCTTCCTAAGTTGGCGCTATATCTATCTTAATCCTTTCTACGAGAATAAGTAGTATGCCAAATCCGTTGCTTGTCATCCATTTAATTGATGAAGGATAAGAACAATGTAATTCTTATACTTGTTTCATCCAAGTGATTAATTCCTTATTCCGGAGGTTCATCAAAATTCTTGATTTCTTTTGTTCATCTTTCTTTTCCGGAGTTCGAAGTTTTTTCCGCATTATCACGTCGCGAAGCTCCATCTAAATCATCGCAAGGCTTCACCTTGTGTTTTCAACTTCTCTTTCCTTTTGTTTGATCATCCTTTTGTTACCGGAGTTCTTCATGGAGGCTCTACATGATGGTTCATAAAGGATTTAATACCTTCTCAAACTGTTCATCGATATTCTTTTTCAGAGGAGTTCAAGCATTCTTCATCTTGCATTCCAAAGTGCAATTCTTTCTACCTTATCTTTTGGGATGGTGATATGCCATTCTTGACAATTTTCTTTCATGTTTCATGAGTCACAAGTTGTTAAGAATGAGATATTTTATATCCAGCATTTTCTTCCTTGGAGTTATCTTGGTATAGATTTCACTAAAGCCTTCCACTGGGAATGTTGCTCCTTGTGGTGCTTACCATGACCCAAGTTCTTCTGTTATCCTCCCGGTGAAATAAGTTTCTCATCTCCTTGTTGATATCAATCCTATCTATTGTTTTTCGTTAGTGGCAGAATTTCACCTCAAGATTTCGAGATGTTTTCCATAAGCCCACAACAAGCTTACTATTTTTGTTGTTGGTTTTCCAACAACTCCGTTCTAACTTTCTTGGAAGGGTGCTCTCCAAGATCTTTGGTGGCAGAAGTTAGCATTTTCTTCTACTTTCTTTCATTCCATTGATCTATCTTCTATTCTTTTTTCCGGAGGCATTATGGTGTTGCTCATTTCACTCATCATCTCGAGGACCGTGTTCTTTTGGTGGTTATCCACTTAACCGGAGTGTTGTGTCCTCTGCTCAAGTTCTTTTCATCTTATAAAGTCTTGCATCTCTTTTCAACCGGAGTGCTATCCGAATTTGTTCTCCTCTTTTCTGACGGAGTGTTTTCAACCTTGTTCCTTTTCGTTGTATTCTTTTCTCCAAGATGGTTTAACCTCCAAAGGTTCGTCGGTTTCATTCGTTTGTCAAAGAAGCAACTTAGTTTTACCTCTTCTCTTCCTCTTCCTTTTCCCTCTGGTGCCATCCTACATCTCGGGACGAGATCCTTTCGTAGTGGTGGAGTGTTGTAACGCCCCGGATGTAACTCGCCATATTTGTACTCCAACTCTTGCCGTTTTCAGCTTTAAGTTATGAGATTCCCTTCGTGGTTGGGTTCTTGTCTTCGTTTTGCATTTTGTTCATGTCATGCATTTGATATCATGTCATCATGTGCATCTCATTTGCATACGTGTTCGTCTCATGCATCCGAGCATTTTCCCCGTTGTTCGTTTTGCTATACGACACTCCCACATCCTCTAGCGCCCCCTTTTGTCTCTTTTCATGAGCGGGTGTTAAACGTTCTCGGAATGGACCGAGATTTGCCAAGAGGTCTTGGTACACCACCGGTCGACCGCCTGTCAAATTTCTTGTCATTTGGAGTCCGTTTGATACTCCAACGGTTAATCGGGGAACCGTAAAGGCCTCGTGTGTGTTGCAGCCCAACACCCCTCCAAAACGGCCCAATAACCCTTCCAAACCCCTTCCATGTCCTCCGTCGTCAGATAACGGTCGTGTGGCCGAAAACCACACTCCATTTGGACACTCCTACCTCCTCCTACCTATATATATGTGCACCCTCCTCAAATTCGCGGTCAAACCCTAGCATTTTTTCCCTCTCCGCCGCTAGACACATCTCCTCCCACCATCGGACATGTCCGCGCCGCCGCCCCGGGCAAATCCCGCCTCGCCACATCGCCGCCGCCGACGCCACTCTCTCCCTCCTCCGCGCCGCCAGCCCACGGAGCCCATCGCTGGCCCGCACGGGCCCAAGCCGCCGCCGAGGCCCGGTTCCACGCCGCCGGAGCCCCACCCAGCCCCGCCGCCGTCCGCCACCG
>NC_041392.1:338757305-338770366 GCF_002162155.2 Triticum dicoccoides
AGCGCCGCTCCCAGTAGGCGACCTCCACCGCGCCGCCCCGCTCGCCCCAGCCGCCGCCGCTGCCTGCGCGCCGCCGCCGCGCGCCTTGCCCAGCCGCCTGCGTGCTCGCCGCCCAGCGCCCGCCACCGCGCGTCGCCCCGCCGCCGCTCGGGCTCCTCGCTGCCGCATCCGCCAGCGACTAGCGCCGCCACCGCCCTTGCACCGCCGCGCCAACCACCACGCCCGGTGCCCGCGCCAGATCCGGCCTCCCCGGCCCCGGATCCGGCGAACCTCTCCATCTCCGGCAAGTACCGCTACTTCGGCCACCGCAGCACCAACTCCGGCGAGATTTCCGTCCAACCTCGTTCCCCGCGCCCGACGAACCCTAGATCTAGAGGTCCAAATTCTCTCATCCTTTCTCTGTAACATTTTCAGGCCCTGTTCATCGCATCATAACTTTGTGTGTGCTGCTCTGTTTCGTGCGTGTGATATATCAAAATGTTCATCATGATGTGCTCTTCATTTTGTTCCATTGTGGCATGCTTGTTTGAGTTCATATTGATGCCCTAATCACTGATGCAAGAGTGCTATAAATTGTTAGGTGCTGATTTTTATCAGATTATGATGTTTTGTTATTTTTGCTACATTTGTTGTGTGCATCATATGGGCATGAGCTCTACATGTGTTTTGGTCTATGACATGCCATCTTTACAGGCGTGTATGCCATCTATTTTTGTGATCTTTGTGGTGACTAGCACAAGCATGCAAAGTAGCCTTCGTGATATTGCTGATTTCAGGATCTCGGGATTTTGGCTAAGTCTTTGCTCTAGTGTTATTTTTATGCCAGGTATTCATGTTTCTACACTGATATACATGCTTGTTTTGAGTTGCTCCAGTAAGGATGATTTGGGCATATGGTTGTGCTCTATCGATCCATGCCCCTGTTTGCATTTATGGAGTGCCCTAGCATGACTTAACCTTGCTCTAATGTTGCTATAAAATGTTCCTGGCAGATTGTTTACATGTTAATCAATGTTGCAATGGTTGTTGTAGTTGATCCATGCACGCTATAACCTTGCTCTTGCCATGGTTAGCTTCTTTAACATGTCTTCTTGCTATTTCTATGCTTAGTTTGTCATGCAATGCCTTGTGTTGAGCGAATCGAGCTCGCAAAGATGTCTTCATAATTCTGTTTTTGCCATGCTCAGTTTTTTGCTAAGTCTGAATTTGTTAACGAAACTTGCTATGTTTACATGGGTGCCACCATATCTTCTGTGCCTTTTTGGCTCATGGTCAGTAAGGGACTTTTGTTCTATGCATTTAGTAGATTCATGTCATGCCTTTGTTTGCTATGATCTACTCATGTAGCATGTTGTTAGCTTGCTATAAACATTGCTTCCTGATGTTGTTCCTGGCATGTTAGCATTTTCACTAAGCCTGTGACGCTGATATCTTTTGCACTTTTGCCATGCTTGTTTGAACTTGTTCTAGTATGTTTTAGCCGTAGCTCAGTCTTCATTTTTGTCAAGCATCTTGAGTAGACCACTGCCATGCGCTTTGTTGCTATGTCGGAGTGCAGTAGCTTAGTTTATTGTTGCATTCCTAGATGGCATCATGCTGTTAATCGCAGAATTGTGCCTTTCTTGTTTTGCTTGCCATTTGCAAACCGTGCATCCGTTTCCGGTGATCTTTATATCGATTTCAACCGAAACAAACTCATCTTTCCAGCGGCACAATTGGTTTGCCAACTTGATGCCTTGATCAATATTTTCCTTCCGGAGCACGCATATGCATTGCATATCACATCTCACATATCATGCCATGTTTGCATCATGTTGCTTGCACATTGCACCGTGATTTATTGTGGGTCCTTTGCTTGTGTTCTTGCTTTGGGTAGAGCCAGGAGACGAGTACGTGATCGAGGAACCCATTGAGTACGCTTACGAGGATCAAGCTTTCGTCAACTCTGAAAACTTTGCAGCCAAGATGACCATATATACTTGTTGGAACATGGATTTTGTTGGGATATCATTATTATGACTTGTTTACTTTAATGCACCTATATACTTGGTAAAGGGTGGAAGGCTCGGCCTTATTCCTGGTGTTTTGTTCCACTCTTGCCACCCTAGTTTCAGTCATACCGGTGTTATGTTCCTTGATTTTGAGTTCCTTACGCAGTTGGGTGTTATGGGAACCCCTTGACAGTTCGCCTTGAATAAAACTCCTCCAGCAAGGCCCAACCTTGGTTTTATCATTTGCCACCTAAGCCTTTTTGCCTTGGGTTCCTTGGACTCAAGGGTCAACTTAATTTTAACCCCCCCGGGCCAGTGCTCCTCTGAGTGTTGGTCCGAACCGTGTAGACTGCGGGGCCACCTCAGGGTAACTTGAGGTTTGGTTTTACTCGTAGGATGTCTCATCCGGTGTTGCCCTGAGAACAAGATACATGCGACTCCTATCGGGATTTGTCGGCACATCGGGCGGCTTTGCTGGTCTTGTTTTACCATTGTCGAAATGTCTTGTAACCGGGATTCCGAGTCTGATCAGGTCTTCGTGGGAGAAGGAATATCCTTCGTTGACTGTGAGAACTTGTGATGGGCTAAGTTGGGATTCCCCTGCAGGGTTTTGAACTTTCGAAAGTCGTGCCCGCAGTTATGGGCAGATGGGAATTTGTTAATGTCCGGTTGTAGAAACCTTGCCACTTAAATTTAATTAAAATGAATCAATCGTGTGTGTAGCTGCGATGGTCTCTTTTTGGTGGAGTCCGGGAAGAGAACACGGTCTCGTGTTATGCTTCAACGTAAGTAGTTTCAGGATCACTTCTTGATCATTTGAGCTTCTCGACCGTGTTTTGCTTCTCTTCTCCCCTCTTTTGTGTAAGTTAGCCACCTTACATGCTAGTGCTTGCTGCAGCTCCACCTCACTACCTTTCCTACCCATAAGCTTAAATAGTTTTGATCACGAGGTTGTAAGATTGCTGAGTCACCGTGGCTCACAGATACTTCCAAACAGATAAAGGTGCCGATGATGCCAGTGTAGGGGACGCTACCAAACTCAAGTGGGAGTTCGACGAGGATTCGGGTCATTATTATGTTTCTTTTCTGGATGATCAGTAGAGGAGCCCAGTTGGGGCGATCGGGGATCTAGCATTTGGGGTTGTCTTTCTTTTATTTGGTTCTGTAGTCGGACCTTGATTGTATTCTGGATGATGTATGATATATTTATGTATTGTGTGTAGTGGCGATTGTAAGCCAACTTTGTATCCCTTTCTTATTCAGTACATGGGATGTGTAAAGATTACACCTCTTGCGACATGCCTACCATGCGGTTATGCCTCTAAGTCGTGCTCCGACACGTGGGAGATATAGCCGCATCATGGGTGTTACAGTGGTGGTGTATCAAGCCCATGTATTTCTTCAATAGGAGATAAATTTTTGACATCCTCAGGTTTAATACCTTTTTCCTTCATGCATTTATTTGCCTCTTGCATATCTTCAGCACTAAGATATAAGATACCCCTCTTCTTCGGAGTGGGTTTACGTGGTGGTTCAAGAAGAGTCCAATCATCACAATTTTTCAATATGTTATTTAATAATTCTTCAGCTTGCTCAGCAGTTCGTTCCTTGAAAAAACAACCAGCACAACTATCTTGGAAATCCCTAAAAGCATCGGTCAATCCATTATAGAAGATATCAAGTATTTCATTTTTCTTTAGAGGATAATCAGGCAAAGCATTCATAAATTGAAGAAGCCTCCCCCAAGCTTATGGGAGACTCTCTTCTTCAATTTGCACAAAGTTAAATATTTCCTGTAAGGAAGCTTGTTTCTTATGAGCAGGAAAATATTTTTTGTAGAAGTAGTAAATCATATCCTGGGGACTACGCACACAACCAGGAGCAAGAGTATTATACCAAGTCTTAGAATCACCCTTTAATGAGAACAAAAATAACTTGAGAATATAATAGTGGCAAATTTTCTCATCATGGGAAAATAGGGTGGCTATATCATTCATCTTAATAAGGTGTGCCACAACAGTTTCATTTTCATAACCGTGGAAAGGATCAGATTCCACCAAAGTAATTAACTCTGGGTCGACGGAGAATTCATAATCCTTATCGTCAACAAAGATAGGTGAAGTAGAAAACTTAGGATCACATTTCATTCTAGTATTCAGAGTTTTTTCTTTCGGTTTGCATAATAATTTCTTAAGATCATCCCTATCATTGCAAGCAAGAAAATATATAGTTGTCTCCTCATCCATAAAATAACCTTCCGGTATCTTAGGCAATTCATATCTAGGAGAGCTAGGTCTAATAGGTGTTTCAAGATTTTCAGTTTCAAGTATTTCATCAGTTTCAGCATGCTCCATATCTTTAGCTCTAGCAAGTTGTTCATCAAGAAAATCACCTAGTGGCATATTATCATCAAGCAAGGTACTAGCATCATCATAAGCATTATCCATAGCAGAGGTAGCATCATCAATAACTTGCAACATATCAGAATTAATAGCATGTGGTGGTGTTGCAAGTTTACTCAAAATAGAAGGTGAATCAAGTGCAGAGCTAGATGGTAGTTCCTTACCTCCCCTCGTCTTAGAAGAAAAAATCTTAGTCTTGGTATCCTTCAGATTCTTCATAGTGATAGATAAATAATAATTCCAAGTCACTCAAAAAATATAGCTATGCTCCCCGGCAACGGCGCTAGAAAAAGGTCTTGATAACCCACAAGTATAGGGGATCACAACAGTTTTCGAGGGTAGAGTATTGATTCGACACAAGGGGAGCCAAAGAATATTTGCAAGTATTAGCAGCTGAGTTGTCAATTCAGCCACACCTGGAGATTAATTATCTGTGGCAAAGTGATTAGTAGCAAAGTAATATAATGGTTTTGATAGTAGTAGCAACAGCAATAGTAACGGTAATAGTGATAGCAATGATTTTGTAGCAAGTGTAACGGTAACAATAATAGTAGTAACTTAGAAAGAGCAATATAAGAGAAATTCATAGGCGTTGGATCGGTCGATTCGTTGGATGATATTCATCATATAACATTCATAACCTAGGGCAATACAAAACTATCTCCAGTTCATAAATGTAATGTAAGCATGTATTCCGTAAATAGTCATACGTGCTTATGGAAAGAACTTGCATGACATCTTTTATCCAACCATCCCGTGGTAGCAGGGTCCATATGGAAACTAAGGGATATTATGGCCTCCTTTTAATAGAGAACCAGAACAAAGCTTTAACAGATAGTGAATACATGAACTCCTCAAACTATGGACATCACCAGAAAGTATCCTGAATACTGTCACTCCGGGGTTTACGGATCATAACACGTAATAGGTGAATATAACTTGCACAATCGGATCTAGAACATAGATATAATGGTGATAACATAAATGGTTCAGATCTGAAATCATGGCACCCGGGCCCAAAGTGACAAGCATTAAGCATGGCAAAGTCGTATCAACATCAATCTCAGAACATAGTGGATACTAGGGATCAAGCCCTAACAAAACTAACTCGATTACATGATGAATGTTATCCAACTCGTCACCGACCAGAGAGCCTACGAAGGAATTACTCACTCCCGGTGGGGAGCATCATGGAATTGGCGATGAAGGAGGGTTGGTGATGGTGAAGATCGAAGATCCCCCTCTCCTGACCCCAAAACGGACTCTCAATCTGGCCTCCTGATGAAGAACCGGAGGTGGCGGCGACTCCGTATCGCAAAATGAGATAATTCTTCCTCTCTAGTTTTTTCTGGAAAATAGGTATATATGGAATTGGATTCAGCATCTGCAGGGACACTAGGTGGGCACAACCCACATGGGCGCGCCTGAGGTGGGGGCGCTCTGCTGGATTGTGCTCACCCAGGGCCCCCCTCCGGTGGTTCTTGGCTCTAGTATTTTTCTTTTGTTATATAAACATTCTCCAAAAGTTTCGTTCCAATCTGAGAACGTTTATTTCTGCACAAAAACAACACCATGGTAGTTTGCTAAAAATAGCATCAGTCTGGGTTAGTTTCATTCAAATCATGAAAATTAGAGTCCAAAACAAGAGGAAAAGCGTTAGGGAAAGTAGATACGACGGAGACGTATCAGTGCTTATGTAGGTGAACTAGCTATATGTTGTACTACGATGTTAGAATATATTTGTGTGCCTGATATGAAAGTGGCAAACAGTTTTTCGATCTGAAATGTGAATTTTCTTAATACTGTAATTATTAATAACAAACTAATAAACCTGCTAAATGGGTCATGGAACTTCACAAACGTTTCTAGCAGTAAAAGCGTGTGTGATGGATATCCCAATGTCAAATAGTTTTCTTCAAGGAATTGTGTGTGATATAGTTGAATAACGCAAACGGTTAATGGAGGCAGAGAGTGTGTGATCATTACACCTATAACAGACGAGGCTATAGAGAAAACTGTGTGTGATCTAGATACAGATGAAAATGTTTGTCCAGAATTCACTGTATGGGATGTGCATACGAACGGAAACATTTGTGTGGGATTCACAGTGTGGGATGTACATGCGAATAGAAATGTTTGTTTGAGATTTACTCTGTGGGATGTACTGATGTCTACTACACAACCTTCTTCTTGTAGACGTTGTTGGACCTCCAAGTGCAGAGGTTTGTAGGACAGTAGCAAATTTCCCTCAAGTGGATGACCTAAGATTTATCAATCTGTGGGAGGCGTAGGATGAAGATGGTCTCTCTCAAACAACCCTGCAACCAAATAACAAAGAGTCTCTTGTCTCCCCAACGCACTCAATACAATAGTAAATTATATAGGTGCACTAGTTCGGCAAAGAAATGGTGATACAAGTGCAATATGGATGGTAGATATAGGTTTTTGTAATATGAAAATATAAAAACAGCAAGGTAGCAAGTGGTAAAAGTGAGTGTAAACGGTATTGCAATGCTAGGAAACAAGGCCTAGGGTTCATACTTTCACTAGTGCAAGTTCTCTCAACAATAATAACATAATTGGATCATATAACTATCCCTGAACATGCAACAAAGAGTCAGTCCAAAGTCACTAATAGCGGAAAACAAACGAAGAGATTATTATAGGGTACGAAACCACCTCAAAGTTATTCTTTCTGATCGATCTATTCAAGAGTTCGTAGTAGTAAAATAACATGAAGCTATTCTTTCCGTTCAATCTATCCTAGAGTTTGTACTAGAATAACACCTTATGACACAAATCAAACAAAACCCTAATGTCACCTAGATACTCCAATGTCACCTCAAGTATGCATGGGTATGATTACACGATATGCAACACACAATCTCAGATTCATCTATTCAACCAACACAAAGAACTTCAAAGAGTGCCCCAAAGTTTCTACTGGAGAATCAAGATTAAAATGTGTGCCAACCCCTATGCCTAAGTTCACAAGGTCACGGAACATCAAGTGGATCACGTGAATATCCCATTGTCACCATAGATAAGCACATGCAAGACATACATGAAGTGTTCTCAAATCCTTAAAGACTCAATCCGATAAGATAACTTCAAAGGGAAAACTCAATCCATTACAGAGAGTAGAGGGGGGAGAAACATCATAAGATCCAACTATAATAGCAAAGCTCGCGATACATCAAGATCGTGCGAATCAAGAACACGAGAGAGAGAGAGAGAGAGAGAGAGAGAGAGAGACCAAACACATAGCTACTGGTACATACCCACAGCCCCGAGGGTGAACTACTCCCTCCTCGTCATGGAGCGCGCCGGGATGATGAAGATGGCCACCGGTGAGGGCTCCCCCCTTCGACAGGGTGCCAGAATGAGGTCTCGATTAGTTTTCGGTGGCTACAGAGGCTTGCGGCGGTGGAACTCCTGATCTGGGTTATTTTCTGGAGGTTTCTGTATTTATAGGAATTTTTGGTGTAGGTCTCATGTTAGGGGGTCTCCGAGTCATCCACGAGATAGGGGGACGCGCCCAGGGGGTAGGGCGCCCCCCCACCCTCGTGGATGGCTTGGGACTCTTCTGGCCCAACTCTTTTACTTTGGGGGCTTCTTTTGGTCCATAAAAAATCATCAAAAATTGGCACGTCAATTGGACTCCGTTTGGTATTCCTTTTCTATAAAACTCAAAAACAAGGAAAAAACAGAAACTGGCACTGGGCTCTAGGTTAATAAGTTAGTCCCAAAAATCATATAAAATAGCATATAAATGCATATAAAACATCCTAGATGGATAATATAATAGCATAGAACAATCAAAAATTATAGATACGTTGGAGACGTATCAAGCATCCCCAAGCTTAATTCCTGCTCGTCCTCGAGTAGGTAAATGATAAAAACAGAATTTTTGATGTGGAATGCTACCTAACATAATTATCCATGTAATTTTGTTTATTGTGGCATGAATGTTCAGATCCGAAAGATTCAAGACAAAAGTTTAATATTGACATAAAAATAATAATACTTCAGGCATACTAACCAAGCAATTATGTCTTCTCAAAATAACATAGCCAAAGAAAGCTCATTCCTATAAAATCATATAGTTTGGCTATGCTTCATTTTCGTCACACAAAATGCTCCAATCATGCACAACCCCAATGACATTCCAAGCAATTGTTTCATACTTTAGTATTCTCAAACTTTTTCAACTTTCACGCAATATATGAGCGTGTGTCATGGGCATAGCACTATAGGTGGAATAGAATGGTGGTTGAGAGAAGACAAAAAAGAGGAAGATAGTCTCACATCAACTAGGCGTATCAATGGGCTATGGATATGCCCATCAATAGATATCAATGTGAGTGAGTAGGGATTGCCATGCAACAGATGCACTAGAGCTATAAGTGTATGAAAGCTCAACAAAAGAAACTAAGTGGGTGTGCATCCAACTTGCTTGCTCACGAAGATCTAGGGCAATTTCAGGAAGCCCATCATTGGAATATACAATACAAGTTATATAATGAAAAATTCCCACTAGTATATGAAAGTGGCAACATAAGAGACTCTCTATCATGAAGATCATGGTGCTACTTTGAAGCACAAGTGTGGAAAAAGGATAGTAACATTGCCCCTTCTCTCTTTTTCTCTCTTTTTTTGTTTGGGCCTTCTCCTTTCTTTTTTATGGCCTCTTATATATATATATATATATATTTCATCCGGAGTCTCATCCCGACTTGTGGGGGAATCATAGTATCCATCATCCTTTCCTCACATGGGACAATGCTCTAATAATGAAGATCATCACACTTTCATTTACTTACAACTCAAGAATCACAACTCGATACTTAGAACAAAATATGACTCTATGTGAATGCCTCCGGCGGCGTACCGGGATGTGCAATGAATCAAGAGTCACATCTATGAAAAATTATGAATGGTGGCCATGCCACAAATACTATGTCAACTACATGATCATGCAAAGCAATATGACTATGATGAAGCATGTCATAATAAACGGAACGGTGGAAAGTTGCCTGGCAATATATCTCGGAATGGCTACGGAAATGCCATAATAGGTAGGTATGGTGGCTGTTTTGAGGAAGGTCAATGATGGGTTTATGGTACCGGCGAAAGTTGCGCGGCACAAGAGAGGCTAGCAATGGTGGAAGGGTGAGAGTTCATATAATCCATGGACTCAACATTAGTCATAAATAGCTCACATACTTATTGCAAAAATCTACAAGTCAACAAAAAAAGCACTACGCGCATGCTCCTAGGGGTATAGATTGTTAGGAAAAGACCATCACTCGTCCCCGACCGCCACTCATAAGGAAGGAAATCAAAGAAACACCTCATGCTTCAAATTTGTCACACAACGGTTACAATACATGCATGCTACAGGACTTGCAAATCTCAACACAAGTATTTCTCAATTTCACAATTACTCAACTAGCACGACTCTAATATCACCATCTTCATATCTCAAAATAATCAAGTATCAAACTTCTCATAGTATTCAATGCACTCTATATGAAAGTTTTTATTATACCCATCTTGAATGCCCATCATATTAGGACTAATTTTATAACCAAAGCAAATTACCATGCTGTTCTGAAAGACTCTCAAAATAATATAAGTGAAGCATGAGAGTTCATTAATTTCTTCAAAATAAAACCACAATCATTCTCTAAAAGATATATGTGAAGCACTAGAGCAAACGACAAACTACTCTGAAAGATATAAGTGAAGATTAATGAGTAGTTTAATAATTATGCAACTATGTGAAGACTCTCTAACATTTAAGAATTTCAGATCTTGGTATTTTATTCAAACAACAAGCAAAACAAAAGAAGATAAAATGACGCTAAGCAAAACACATATCATGTGGTGAATAAAAATATAGCCTCAAGTGAAGTTACCGATGAACGAAGACGAAAGAGATTATACCATCCGGGGCATCCCCAAGCTTAGGCTCTTGGTTGTCCTTGAATATTACCTTGGGGTGCCTTGGGAATCCCCAAGCATAGGCTCTTGCTACTCCTTATTCCATAGTCCATTGAATCTTTACCCAAAACTTGAAAACTTCACAACACAAAACTTAACAGAAAACTTGTAAGCCCCGCTAGTATAAGAAAATAAATCACCACTTAGGTACTATTGTGAACTCATTCTTAATTCATATTGGTGTAATATCTAATGTATTCCAACTTCTCTCTGGTTCATACCCTCCGGTACTACTCATAGATTCATCAAAATAAGCAAACAACACAATGAAAACAGAATCTGTTAAAAACAGAACAGTCTGTAGTAATCTGGATGTTTCGAATACTTCTGTAACTCCAAAAATTCTGAAAAATTAGGCCGACCAGGATAAAAAGTATATTGATCTACTGCAGTTGGAATTGGTATTTTATCGCTCTCTGGTAAAAATTATAATTATTTTCGTGAGCGCATACTTTCTGTTTTTGTCAGCAAGATCAAACAACAATCACCCAAGAAGATCCTAAAGGCTTTACTTGGCACTTTATTGAAACAAAAGCTATAAAAAATTATTACTACAGTAGCATAATCATGTTAATACACAAAAACAATAGGGGTAAATATTGGGATGTCTCCCAACAAGTGCTTTTCTTTAATGCCTTATTGGCTAGGCATGACAATTTCAATGATGCTCACATAATGTAGCGACCCGACCTCAGATGGTCAAGTCTCTGTGCTTCAGTGTCATCCCTGGATCGGTAATGCTGACACACACAGTACTCGAGGATTTATAACAGAGTAGCAATCACACACTTATTACATCAAAAAGTCTCCAAAGAGAACTTATTACAATAATATGGCTTAAGGCCATCTAATGCGATAACAGCGGAAGGCTTGGAAGATAAAGTGAGTCCATCAACTCCAACAGCATAGCTGAGCTGCACTGCAACGACCTAACGAACCTTACTCCTCGTCTGAAAAGTCTGCAACATAATACATTGCAGCCCGAAACGGGTCAGCACATGGAATATGCTGGAAATGTAACACAGTAGAGCAGAAAACAGAATAATGCTATCACTATATGCATATATGGCTGGTGGAAAGCTCTATGGTTACAGTTTTTGTGAAAAGCCAATTTTTCCCTACAACAAAGGAATAGATTTTAATTTAACTATCATGGTAGTTGAAACATCATTGAGAAGGTTCCTCCAACTCAATCCCAATTAGAGTGATTAACAACCCAACAATATTAATTAAACATGATGAGATACATGTGATAACCCAAGTACTAGATACTCAAGAATTGTCCATAACTGGGGACACGGCTAACCATGATTAGATTGTACACTCTGCAGAGGTTTGCGCACTTTTCCCCACAAGACTCGATCTCCTCCGTTGGATTTCTCACACTACAGGGTGTTTGAGAAACGGATGACCGAGACACAGTCTTTCAGAAACATTAACTCTCTACTCCGGACAGACCATACCAAACCTACATCCCACTACCTGCTGATCTGCCTCTTCAAGAGCTTCACGTAACTTACTCAACTATGCTAGAGCCCGTAATAGCTTGTGGCTGCACACGGAAGTTTCTAGCATGAATCATCTTAGTTCCCTTTGAGCCTGGGTGGCGGTCCATAGGAAGATCACACGGGTACTCTGGGATTTCCAAAAAATATAGGCAACACTGGGTACTCCAGGTGCCTCAATCCACCCAGTTGTTTGATTAAGTTGCCACCTTAAGTTGAACCATTAATTTAACAATCTCACATCTGTCATGGATATCACTCAAACCCAAACCACGTCTACGAGCATATCATAGCATAGTATATAAGCAACGCGTAGAGTAACTCCCAAGGGTCTGAATGTAACAGGGCAATAGGTTCTACCTCATCAACTACTTCCCAACCCGCAAGTTAATGACATCCTAATCATGCAATGTTTGAGGATTGGAACTGATGCATAAAAACTGGGTGATAATGGGATATGATCAAAGTGTTACTTGCCTTGCTGACGATCTGCGAAACCTAGGGACTCGTAGTAGCATGCTTCGCACTCCGGGTGTTATATCGCAAGCAAACAATAGCATACATAAGTAACAAGCTACGATGCACAAGCAAAACTCAAATAAAAGAGGTTGACCAGAAAGTTCAAATTAAGAACTTTGGTTCGCAAAAGAATCAAATCAAACGGAGCAACTCAAACGGCGAAAGAAAGAAGCTTCGTTTACTAATCTGAAACTAGGTCAAATTTTATAGTAGGGAAAACTTGTTTGAGTTGGTTAAATGGAAAGAGGGTTTCGAGATGAAACTCCAGGCACTTGAATCGCCTGATTCTGACTAACGAGCGAAAAGATAAACAGAAACTAAGATCAGATCAGAAATCGCGATCAGAGAAAATCGCGGATTAAATCCGATAAAAGAAAACTGACGAACAGACTAACGAACGAGCGTTCGTTAGTTGTATCTAACGGGCGAAGAACCATTCATTAAAATGAATATTCGGACGAACGCCCCTAACTAGAAGAACCAAGAAAAACCGGTGATCCGAAAAAATGAATCTAGGGTTTTAAAAAAAAAAACCAAACGGTTTTAGAAAGAAAACCGGCGGCGGGGCGCGGCGGCTACCATCGGCGGGAGATCCGGCGAAGCGGGGCAGCGGCGGGGCGGTGACTCGCAGGGCGGCG
>NC_041392.1:338770729-338786956 GCF_002162155.2 Triticum dicoccoides
ATAAAGGGCGGGGCGGGGCGGCTTGGAGGAGGGTGCAAGGCGCGGCGGCGGAGAGGAGTCCGGCTCGGACTCCTTGTCCGAGTTGGCGGCGGCGGCGCGCGCGCGTGCAGGAGGCGGCGGCGGCCTGGCACGGCGGCGTGGCGCGGCTGGGCCTTAGGCCCAGTCGGCGCGGGAACTTTTTTTTTAAATAATTCCGCTGACGGAAGAAAAATCCTAGAAAAATAAATAAAAATCTAAAAGTGCCAAAACAAATTTTCACCGCCTAAATAAAATATTTAGGACGAGGTGAACATTTTCTTGGCCCTAAAGTGCAATTTTGAAAATGTGCAATTTTTCTAATGCAAATAAAATCCGAATAAAACCAAATAAAATCCAATAAATGATTTTAATATTTTTCCTCCAATATTTCAATTATTTCGGAGAAGTCATATTATGTCCACTCATTTGACTTAATATGAAATACTTCGGAGAGAAAAATTATTAAAATCAAAATCCTCGTTTCATTATTTGATAAAATTCAAATATGAAAACAGAAAAAACCCGAACTCTCTCCGTGGGTCCTTGAGTTTCTTAGGATTTCGAGTATTGCGGAACTAGAATGCAATAAAACATGATATGCATGGATGAAATATGTATAACATTCCAAATTGAAAATTTGGGATGTTACAAACCTACCCCCCTTAAGATGAATCTCGCCCTCGAGATTCGGGCTGGCTAGAAAATAGGTGCGGGTGGTCTTTGCGGAGATCATCCTCTCGTTCCCAGGTGGCTTCGTCCTCGTTATGGTGGCTCCACTGAACTTTACAAAACTTGATAACCTTACTTCGGGTGATTCTGCTGGCAAACTCTAGAATCTTAACTGGTTTATCCTCATAAGTCAAATCACTGTCCAACTGAATCGCCTCCAAGGGTACTGTATCTCTTAATGGTATATCTGCCATCTCAGCATGACACTTCTTCAGCTGTGAAACGTGGAACACATCATGAACTCCTGACAATCCTTCGGGCAATTCCAACTTGTAGGCAACTTCTCCCATCCGTTCCAAAATGTGATACGGGCCTACAAATCTCGGGGCTAACTTTCCTTTAACTCCAAAACGTTTCACTCCTCGCAAGGGCGATACTCGTAGATATGCTCTATCTCCAATTTCATAAGTTACCTCCTTGCGTTTTGAGTCTGCATAACTCTTCTGCCTAGACTGAGCAATCTTCAGTCGGTCTCGGATCAATTTTACCTTCTCCTCAGACTCCTTGATCAAGTCTGGTCCAAACAACTATCGGTCTCCTACCTCATCCCACATTAATGGTGTTCTGCATCTTCGTCCATACAGGGCTTCAAACGGTGCCATCTTCAAACTGGCTTGATAGCTATTGTTGTAGGAAAACTCTGTGTACGGCAAATTGTCATCCCAACTAGATCCATAATCTAGTGCACAGGCTCTCAACATGTCCTCCAAAATTTGGTTCACTCTCTCGGTCTGTCCATCTGTCTGTAGGTGAAAAGTTGTACTGAACTCTAACCTTGTTCCCAAAGTCTGATGTAACTGATGCCAGAACTTTGAAGTAAACTGTGTTCCTCTATTTGATACAATGGTCCTCGGAACTCCATGCAGACATACGATCCTGGACATATATATCTTGGCCAACTTTGCACTTGTATAGGTGGTTTTCACTGGGATGAAGTGAGCTACTTTGGTTAAGCGATCAACTACTACCCATATGGAATCGTATCCTGCTTTGGTCCTGGGCAATCCGGTGATAGAGTCCATGCCCAGTTTATCCCACTTCCATTCCGGTATCGGCATAGGCTGTAACAATCCTGCTGGCTTCTGATGTTATGCCTTAACTCTCTGACATACATCACATATGGCTACATACTCGGCAATATCCTTCTTCCTACCAGTCCACCAGAAATGTTCCTTCAAATCCAAATACATCTTGGTGTTTCCGGGGTGTATCGAGTATGGTGAGTCATGGGCCTCTTGAAGTATTAACTTCCTGATCTCCTAGTTATTGGGCACATAAACTCAGTCCTAAAACCATAGGGTATCGTGCTCATCTTCACGAAAACCTTTGGCCTTTCCTTTGATCATCTTCTCTTTTATCTGAGCAATCTCCTTGTCCTCTTTCTGGGCTTCCCGAATCTTGTCCAGCAATGTCGACTGGACCTCCATTGTTGCAATAAATCCTCTAGGAACAATCTCCAATCGATGTTCCATGATGTCCTCTGCTAATTCCTTCGGCAGTCCCTTAGTTTCAAGGATATTAGCATAACTCTTCCGGCTCAAAGCGTCTGCTACGACATTGGCCTTTCCTGGATGATAGTGTAGTTTCATGTCATAATCCTTTATAAGCTCCAACCATCTCCTCTGTCGAAGGTTCAGTTGCTTCTGGGTGAAAATGTACTTCAAACTCTTGTGATCCATGTACACATCACAACGGTTTCCAATAAGGTAATGTCTCCAAGTCTTCAACGCATGCACTACGGCTGCTACCTCCAAATCATGCGTGGCATAATTCAACTCATGAGGTTTTAGTTGTCGTGAGGCATACGAAACAACTCTTTCGTCCTGCATAAGCACACATCCAAGTCCTAAGCGAGAGGCGTCGCAATACACTTGGAACTCCTTATGTATATCTAGCAGTACTAGCACTGGGTCTGTAGTCAAATGTTTCTTCAACTCCTGGAAACTTGCTTCACAATCTTCTATCCATTTAAACTTGGTATCCTTCTTCAACAGTTCAGTCATTGGCTTTGCAATCTTGGAAAAATTCTCGATGAATCTCCGGTAGTATCATGCGAGTCCAAGAAAACTGCGGATCTCGCTAACTGAAACGGGTGCCAACCATTCAGTGACTGACTGAATTTTGCTGGGGTCTACTGCTATACCTTCTCCCGATATAACATGTCCAAGGAACCCGACTTCCTTCAACCAAAATTCGCATTTGCTAAACTTAGCATACAACTGGTGTTCCCTGAGTTTCTTGAGAACTAAGCGCAAATGCTACTTGTGCTCCTCCTCGTTCTTCGAGTATACCATAATATCGTCAATAAACAGCACAACAAACTTGTCCAAATACTCCATGAACACCTTGTTCATCATGCTCATGAAATAGGCAGGGGCGTTAGTCAGTCCAAACGACATGACCGTGTACTCGTATAATCCATATCGCGTTGTGAACGCCGTCTTTGGTATGTCCTTCTCTCGTATCTTCAACTGATGATACCCAGATCGCAAATCGATCTTCGAAAACATTTTAGTTCCTTGCAACTGATCAAACAGATCGTTGATCATTGGCAGTGGGTGCTTGTTCTTAATCGTCCCTTCATTCAATGCTCGATAATCAACAACCATCCTCAGGGATTTATCCTTCTTCTCAACCAAAAGTACTGGGGCTCCCCAAGGTGATGAACTTCTTCGGATATATCCTTTTGTAACACCCCGGATATGATTTAACTAATATGTAATCCAACTCTTGCCGTTTCCAGCGCTAAGTTATTTTATTTTCTCGGGTTCGGGTTTTGTCTCCATGCGTTGTTATTGTTGTCATGCATCTCATATCATATCATCATGTGCATTGCATTTGCATACGTGTTCATCTCATGCATCCTAGCATTTTCCCCGTTGTCCGTTTTGCATTCCGGCGCTCCATTCTCCTCCGGTGGTCATTTCTACCTTTCTTTCGTGTGTGGGGATTAAACATTTCCGGATTGGACCAAGACTTGCCAAGCAGCCTTGGTTTACTACCGGTAGACCGCCTGTCATGTTTCGTACCATTTGGACTTCGTTTGATGCTCCAACGATTAACCAAGGGACCGAAAAGGCCTCGTGTGTGTTGCAGCCCAACACACTTCCAATTTGGCCCAAAACCCACCAAAACCCTCTCCATCATCTAGAGCATTCGATCACGATCGTGTGGCCGAAAATCGCACCTCATTTGGACTCTCCTAGCTCCCTCTATGCCTATATATAGACCCCTACTCAAAAATTTCGGATCCCCTCCTTCTAAACCCTAAAATCTGCTCCCCTCTCCGCCGGACATGTCCGAATCGGGCCGGACACGTCCGCCCGCCGCCGCCGACCAACGAGGCTCCGCCACCTGTCCCGGGGACCGCATCGCCGCAGCCTCCCACCGACGCGGGCCCGCAGGCCCAGCACCGGCCCCCTTCCTCCACCGCCCGGGCCAGAGGCGCCCCGCGGCCCAACCGGCGTCCGCCGCCGCCCGCCTCCTTCCCGCCCGAGCCGGAGAGCTCCGGCCGCCTCAGCTCCGCCCGCCGGCGTCGCTTCGCCTCACCGTCGCAACCTCCGGCCGCCGGAGCTCCTCGCCGCGCCTAGCTCCGCCGCGGCAAGTTCCTCACCGCCGACGACCGCGCTCGTCTACTCCCGCGCCGACCTCCCTCTCTCTGGCCGCCCTCGTCTACTCCGCCGCCGACCCCCGACGAACCTCGAAGTCCGCGCTGCTACAGTACCGGGCCGGATCTAGATCTATTTGGACGGTTGACTTTTGCCCCAAAACCCTAGCTATTTTGCATTTTTCATCATGGTGTATCTCCGCATCCGTAGATCCATTTTGGGCATATAGCATATCAAAATGTTCATCTCAGAGAGTACATCATTTCATCTCATTGCATCATTTTCATTTGAGTTCATCTTGATGCCCGAAATGCTGTTGGAAGAATGCTATTTGAGTTAATTGTCAGATCTGCTGCTCCAATTAGATATTTGTCATTTTTTCCATGATTAATGTGTGCATGATATGCCCCTGAGCTTTACATATGTTTTGTTATATGCTTTTTCATCTTTCCAGTGGTGCCATCCATGTATTTTTGTGATGTGTGTGGTAGCACAAGCTTGCAAAGTGGTGCATTCGTTAATGCTGATTTCAGGGACTTAGTAATTCCACAAAGTCCTTGATCTGTTTATCTTAATATGCCATATGTTCATGTTGTTTCTTAGTGATCCATGCCTCTTTTGAGGATGATCAGTAAGGATGTTTTGTTAATCTTGTAGTGCTCTATCCATCCATGTCTTTGTTTGCAATTATGGAGCACCCTAGCTTGAGTCAATCGAGCTCTACTTTTGCTATTTCGTGAATCTGGGCAGATTGTCTACTTGTTAGCGATTTTGCCGAGGATGTTGTAGTTGATCCGTGCATGCTATGCTATTGTTCTTGCCATGTCTAGCTTGTATAATGTGTATTCTTGATGGGTGTATGCTTAGATTGTCATGACATGCTCTGTAGTGAGTGCATCGAGCTCGTAAACATGCCTACTTGATATCTGTTTTTGCATGCTCCAGTTTTCACTAAGTCTGAGAACTGATTATGTTTTTGCCATGTTCACATGCTTGCAAATGTATTTTCTGATCCCTTTTGGCTCAAGGTCACTAAGGGACTTTTGTTAAGCTCTTTGCCTAGCTCCATGCCATTCTTTACTTTGCCATGTTCAGGCCTTGTAGCATATAGTTTTCATACTCCAAAGTGTGCTACCTGATCTGAAATTCCGGACAAGTGTTAATTTCACTAAGTCTGAAATCTGTTTACTAAATGCACTTTTGCCATGCTTGTTTGAACCTGTTTATGGATGAATTGGCCGTAGCTCAGTGTTCATCTTTTGCTAAGCATCTTGATTGGATCCCTGCCATGTATTTTGTTGTCATGTTTGGGTGCTGTAGCATGTTCATCTTGTTGCATTTAGATGGCTACTTGCTGTATATCGCAGACCGGTGCCATATTTGAATTGCTTGCCATTTCCAAACCGTGACTCCGATTCCGATGATCTTTATATCGTTTTCAAGCGATTTCACCCCAACTTTCCAGTGGCACACTTGGATTTCCAAGTTGAGGCCAGGTTCATTCTTTCCTTGCCAAATCTTGCATATGCATCACATATCGCATCCCGCATAGCATACCATGTTTGCATCATGTTGTTTGAGCTTTGCACGTGGTTGATTGTGTTCCGTTTGCTTGTTTGTCTTGTTTGGGTAGAGCCGGGAGACGAGTTCACTAACGAGGAGCCCGTTGAGTTTGCTTTCAATGATCCGGTCAACTCTGACAACAATGCAGGCAAGATGTTCATTCCCTCGAAATCACTACTATCTTTGCTTTGCTAGATGCTCGCTCTTTTGCTATGCCTATGCTACGATGCCTACCACTTGCTTATCATGCCTCCCAAATTGCCATGTCAAACCTCTAACCCACCATGTCCTAGCAAACCGTTGATTGGCTATGTTACTGCTTTGCTCAGCCCCTCTTATAGCGTTGCTAGTTGCAGGTGAAGATTGGAGACCGTTCCTTGTTGGAACATTATTTACTTGTTGGGATATCATTATATTATCTTGTTATATTAATGCATCTATACACTTGGTAAAGGGTGGAAGGCTCGGCCTTTTGCCTAGTGTTTTGTTCCACTCTTGCTGCCCTAGTTTCCGTCATATCGGTGTTATGTTCCCGGATTTTGCGTTCCTTACGCGGTTGGGTGATAATGGGAACCCCTTGATAGTTCGCCTTGAATAAAGCTTTTCCAGCAATGACCAACCTTGGTTTTACCATTTGCCACCTAGCCTCTTTTTCCCTTGGGTTTCCGGAGCCCGAGGGTCATCTTATTTTAACACCCCCCCCCCGGGGCCAGTGCTCCTTTGAGTGTTGGTCCAACCTAGAGCCCCTTGCAGCGCCACCTCGGGGAAACTCGAGGGCTGGTTTTAGTTGTAAGGATTGCTTATCCGATTGTGCCCTGAGAATGAGATATGTGCAGCTCCTCCCGGGATTTGTCGGCACATTCGGGCGGTGTTGCTGGATTTGTTTTAACTTGTCGAAGTGTCTTATAGAACCGGGATACCGAGTCTGATCGGAATGTCTCTGGAGAAGGTCTATTCCTTCGTTGACCGTGAGAGCTTGTCATGGGCTAAGTTGGGACTCCCCTGCAGGGTTTTGAACTTTCGAAAGCCGTGCCCGCGGTTATGGGCAGATGGGAATTTTTTAATGTCCAATTGTAGATAACTTGAACCTTAACTTAATTAAAATGAATCAACTGTGTGAGTTACCGTGATGGTCTCTTCTCGGCGGAGTCTGGGAAGTGAACACGTTGTTGGAGTAATGCTTGCCGCAGGTTGTTCTCTAGTTATTCGTTCGCGCTTTGCCTTCTCTTCTCGCTCTTTTTTGCGAACAGGTTAGCCACCATATATGCTAGTCGCTTGCTGCAGTTCCACATATTTTACCTTGCCTTACCTATAAGCTTAAATAGTCTTGATCGCGAGGGTGCGAGATTGCTGAGTCCCTGTGGCTCACAGATTACTTCCAAACTAGATGCAGGGCCTGACGACTCCGTTCCAAATGACGCGCTTGAGCTCAAGTGGGAGTTCAACAAGGACTCACGCCGTTACTATGTGTCTTTCCCTGATGATCAGTAGTGGTACCCAGTTGGGGCGATCGAGACCGTGTCGCATGTTGGGTTGATCTTTTATTTTGGCACCGTAGCCGGGCCATGAGTGATTGGGTGGTGTAATTCTATTTATGTACTTTGTTTGACGTGGCGAGTGTAAGCCAACTATGTATCACCCCTTTTATCATCTATATTACATGGGATGTTGTGAAGATTGCCTAACTTGCGACATTGCTTTCAATGCGGTTATGCCTCTAAGTCGTGCCTCGACACGTAGGAGATATAGCCGCATCGAGGGTGTGACAAGTTGGTAATCAGAGCCTTCCCCGTCCTTAGGAGCCCCCATTGCTTGATTGTTTTTAGCAGCCGCGTTTGAGTCTAGAAAAAAATGTTTTGAGTCATTTAGGAATTATATATCGGAGAGTTTAGGAATTCTTTTTACTCCCCAGTCTCCTCATCGCTCTGGTAAGGCATCCTGACGTAGAGTTTTGAATCTTCTCTTCTCAAATTTCACTAAAAAAAATTAGGATCACGCGGGTATCTTGGAATCGTTCCGATGGTTTTGTGATGAGAACATTGTTCTTGGTGCCTCCTGTCTTTAGGGGTTGTGGCAGTGTCCCGGGGAGTTGAGCTCCGAGGTGTTGTCGTCCCAATTTTATCGTTGCAGTTCTGGAATACCTGAGTTTAGTACGCCGACATCAAAAATCTCCTTTATGCAGTTTGTTGGTGAGATAACCTCGACGCCACCCAGTACTGGGGCAGGAGTTCGGGAGTATTGCCATAACTTGTATAACGGGTGCTTTTCGAAGGTTGAGGTAGATGGTTTCCGAAGTTTTTTCTCGGTTATGTGTTGAAGGATGGATACAGCTGGATGTAGGAATTGCTAGATTTGGGTGAGATATTATGTTTCCCCTGTATCGCCAACACCTGATTGCATAATCGGAAAGGTTCGGGGGTTTCATAGGTGGGAAATCTTGTAGCTCTAGTTCTTCTTCCATGGATATTTGGTTTGAGATGGGGATTTCTTACCGAGTATTCGTTCTTGATCCGTACCTTGTTGATTTTTTTTCCTCTACTTAAATTCTAAGTGGCTTCTCAATTTATGGATATGTGACCATTTCAAGTGGAATGCATTCATTCATTTTGTTTAGATGTGAAGACTATATGTTGCAATTTCATTCCGTTGGTTTCAGCTTCATTTTATCTGTCAATGTGCTAACGGTTGTCACCCTCTTCAGGATGGCTCCTGCTAAGAGTAGCAATCAGAATCAGAATCAGGATCCGCCACCACCTCCCCCTCCTCCGGAGGCATGGCAAGCTGTGATGGCCGCTACCAATGCAAACACGCAGTTGGTCATGCAAATTCTTCAAGAGCGCAATCAAGCGAACCAAGGCAACCAAGGAAACAATCAGAATCACTTTGCTACACTCAACCAGTTCCTTGCTAACGGGCCAAAGACTTTCAGTAATTGTGTTGAGGCAACTGATGCTGACGATTGGCTCGTGGATCTGTGCAAGCATTTAGAGTGCAGTAACGTCAGGCCTGAGGACTTTGTCAAGTTCGCTTCCTTCCAACTCGAAGACCAAGCTGCAGAATGGTTCCAGCAGTACAAGGATTCCATAGGAGGCCGTGTGATTACCTGGGATGAATTCCGTCAAGACTTCAAAGCTCATCATATTCCTCAGAGTGTGGTTGAAAGCAAGCGTGAGGAATTCCGCAACCTGAAGCAAGGCTCTTTGTCTGTCTATGACTACAACAAGTTGTTTCAGAAGCTCGCCCGCTTTGCTAAGCAGGACGTCCCTGACGAGAAGAGCATGATATACCAGTTCAGGGGTGGTCTCAGAGAAGAAATCTAGCTAGCTCTTGTTCTCTTTGAGCCCTTGAGGTACGATGAGTTCTACAACATGGCATTGAAGCAAGAGGCTGCTCAACTGAGGTGTGATGCTTCCAAGAAGCGAGTCAGAGATGCTACTCCTTCCTCCTCTATTCAAGTGGCCAAGCAACAGAAGTATTGGCTTCCTCCTCCTCCGTTCCGTCAGCCTTATCAGCAGAAGAGCAAAGGTGGCAGTGGATCTTCCCACCCACCCAACCCTGGCTTTCAGAACAAGACTTCGTCTCAAGCTCCAAGATCGAGTGCTCCGTATCACCGTCCGCTTTCTGAGGTCACGTGCAACAAGTGCCAATAGAAGGGTCACTATGCCAACAAATGCTTCAATCAGAGGCGTCTCCCTCCTCCTCCTCCTGTGAGATCGGCAAGTACAGTTGTGGTCAAGCATAACCCCAAGTACGCCAAGGTTAACATGGTGAATGCAGCTCAGGCAGAGGACTCGTCAGATGTCATCATGGGTAACCTTCCTGTTAACGATATTCCTGCATGAGTTCTTTTTGACACTGGTGCATCGCATTGTTTCATCTCGAGACCTTTTGCATCTAAGCATGATTTTGTTACTACAGTGTTGTCGAAACCGTTGGCTATTGTCTCCCCGGCCCGTCAAATGACATCTCGAGTATGCGTTCCGGATATTACACTCACTTTGGGTCACTATAAGTTCTTGTCTTATCCAAATGTTCTTGGTGACTCGAATATTGATCTTATTCTCGGAATGGATTGGCTTTCTAAGCACAAGGCTCAGCTTGATTGTGCAGCCAGGCAGATTCAATTGACTCATTCGTCTAAGGATGTAATTGTCTTTGCCGCTCGTGATGATACAATCCGTCTGTTTTCTCTCAATGAGAAGGGTGAACTCGATGCCATCTCTCAAATCCCAGTCATTTGCGAATATCAAGACGTCTTTCTAGAAGAGCTTCCAGGAATGCCTCCGCACCGGCCAGTTGAATTCGTCATTGATCTTGAGCCTGGCACGGAACCAGTGTGCAATCTTCCTTACAAGCTCGGACCTAAAGAGTTGAAGGAGCTGAAGAAACAACTCGATATTCAAGAGCGAATGGGTCTCATCCGACCATGTTCCTCTCCGTGGGGTTGTGGTGTTCTTTTTGTGAAGAAGAAGGATGGAACGGACCGGCTTTGTGTTGATTACCGTCCATTGAACAAGAAGACTATCAAGAACAAATACCCACTTCCCAACATCAACAAGCTGTTCGAACAACTCAAAGGTGCCCAAGTATTCTCCAAGCTTGATCTCCGTATGGGTTATCATCAGATTCGTATCCGTGAGCAAGATATTCCCAAGACGGCTTTCAGGACAAGCTATGGTTCATATGAATACACTGTCATGTCTTTTGGCCTCGTCAACGCTCCTCCGACTTTCTCTCGCATGATGAACTTCATCTTCAATGCCTACACCAATGACTTTGTGTTGGTCTATCTCGATGACATTCTGGTCTTCTCGAAGAACAAGGAAGATCATGCCAAGCACTTGCGTTTGGTACTCGATAAGCTCAGGGAACACCAGTTCTACGCCAAGTTCTCCAAGTGTGAATTTTGGCTCGATCAGGTTCTTTATCTTGGGCATATCATCTCTGCCAAGGGCATTGCGGTGAATCCTGAGAAGGTGTCTGCAATTGTGAATTGGGAACCACCTCAGAACGTGAAGCAACTCCGTAGCTTCCTCGGTCTCGCAAGCTACTGTTGAAGATTCGTTGAAAACTTTTCAAAGATCGCGAAGCCTCTCTTAAATCTTCTCCAGAAGCACGTCAAGTACGTTTGGTCTCCGGAGTGTGACATTGCTTTTAACACTTTGAAAGAGAAATTGGTCACTGCTCCAGTTCTGACTCCTCCTGATGAATCCAAACTGTATGAGGTCTTTTGCGATGCCTCTCTCCAAGGTCTTGGTGCAGTGTTGATGCAAGAGAAGAAAGTTGTGGCTTATACCTCTCGCCAGTTGAAGCCCAACGAGAAGAACTCCCCACTCATGACCTCGAGTTGGCAGCAGTTGTGCATGCTCTTTTGACTTGGAGACATCTCTTATTGGGAAGAAAAGTGGACATCTTCACTGACCACAAGAGTCTCAAGTACATCTTCACTCAGCCTAATCTCAACCTCAGGCAGACTCGATGGGTCGAAATGATTCAAGAGTATAATCTGAGTATCGAGTATACTCCAGGCAAGGCCAATGTGATTGCTGACGCATTGAGCAGGAATGCTTATTGCAACAGTCTGATTCTCAAGCCTTATCAACCCGAGCTTTGTGAAGCTTTCTGCAAACTTAATCTGCAAGTTGTTCCTCAAGGTTTCCTCGCCAACCTTTAAGTCTCTCCTACCTTGGAAGACCAGATTCGCCAAGCCCAGCTTCTTGATGCTATGGTGAAAAAGGTGAAGATTGGGATTGCCAAGAGTCAACCCAAGTACAAGTGCTACCGCCTTGATGACAAGGACACTCTCTTCTTCGAGGATCATATTGTTGTGCCCAAAGGTGACCTTCGTAAAGTGATCATGAATGAGGCTCACAATTCTCTCCTCTCCATCCACCCTGGGAGCACGAAGATGTATCAGGACCTCAAGCAGGCTTATTGGTGGACTCGAATGAAGCGCGAGATTGCTCAGTTCGTGAATGAATGTGATGTCTGCAGAAGAGTGAAGGCAGAACACCAAAGGCCAGCTGGTCTCCCCCAACCTCTTGCCATTCCAGAATGGAAGTTTGACCACATTGAGATGGACTCGTGACTGGGTTTCCAAAGTCCAAACGTGGCAATGATGCTATATTCGTTGTCATCGACAAACTCACTAAAGTGGCTCACTTTCTGCCTATCAAAGAGTCTATCATTGCAGCTCAATTGGCGGAGCTCTATACCTCTTGAATTGTCTCTCTGCACGGTATTCCACAGGTGATCTCTTCAGACCGTGGCAGCATCTTTACCTCTAAGTTTTGTGATTCTTTTCAGAAGGCCATGGGCACCAACATTCGCTTCAGCACAACTTTCCATCCTAAAACTAGCGGTCAAGTCGAGCATGTCAACCAGATTCTTGAAGATATGCTCAGGGCTTGTGTGATCTCCTTCGGCATGAAGTGGGAAGATTGCCTTCCTTATGCTGAATTCTCCTACAACAACAGTTTTCAAGCAAGTTCGGGCAAGGCCCCATTCAAAATTCTGTATGGCAGGAAGTGCCGTACCCCTCTCAACTCATCTGAAACCGGTGAACGTCAGCTTCTCGGTAATGACTTAATCACAGAGGCAGAGGAAATGTGCAAAGTCATTCGAGATAACCTCAAAGCAGCCCAATCCCGCCAGAAGAGCTACTATGATAGTAAGCACCGTGATTTGGCTTTCGAGATCAGAGATCATGTTTACCTCCGCGTCTCTCCAATGAAAGGTACTCGTTGCTTCGGTATCAAAGGGAAGCTTGCCCCTAGATACGTGGGACCTTTCAAGATCGTCAGCAAGAGAGGCGATCTCGCCTATCAACTCGAGCTTCATTCAAACTTTGCAAATGTGCATGATGTGTTCCATGTCTCTCAGCTCCGAAAGTGCTTCAAGACTCCTGACTGCACTGTCAACTTCGAAGACATTGAGCTCCAAGAAGATCTCTCTTATCGTGAGCACCCCGTTGCTATTCTTGAAGAGACTGAACGCAAGACTCGCAACAAGTCAATCAAATTCCTCAAAGTCAAGTGGTCACACCATTCCGATCGTGAAGCCACCTGGGAACGCGAGGATTACCTCAGTTTTGAATACCCGATGTTCTTCTAGTCCTAGATCTCGGGACGAGATCCTTTCGTAGTGGTGGAGTGTTGTAACACCCCGGATATGATTTACCTAATATGTAATCCAACTCTTGCCGTTTCCGGCGCTAAGTTATTTTATTTTCTCGGGTTCGGGTTTTTGTCTCCGTGTGTTGTTATCGTTGTCATGCATCTCATATCATGTCATCATGTGCATTGCATTTGCATTCGTGTTCATCTCATGCATCCGTGATTTTCCCTGTTGTCTGTTTTGCATTCCGGCACTCCGTTATCCTCCGGTGGTCATTTCTACCTTGCTTTCGTGTGTGGGGATTAAACATTTCCGGATTGGACCGAGACTTGCCAAGCGGCCTTGGTTTACTACCGGTAGACCGCCTGTCAAGTTTCGTACCATTTGGACTTCGTTTGATGCTCCAACGGTTAACCGAGGGACCGAAAAGGCCTTGTGTGTGTTGCAGCCCAACACCCTTCCAATTTGGCCCAAAACCCACCAAAACCCTCTCCATCATCTAGAGCATTCGATCACGATCGCGCGGCCGAAAACCGCACCTCATTTGGACTCTCCTAGCTCCCTCTATGCCTATATATAGACCCCTCCTCAGAAATTTCGGATCCCCTCCTTCTAAACCCTAAAATCTGCTCCCCTCACTGCCGGACGTGTCCAAATCGGGCCGGACACGTCCGCCCGCCGCCGCCGACCAACAAGGCTCCGCCACCTGTCCCGGGGGACCGCATCGCTGCCGCCTCCCACCGACGCGGGCCCGCAGGCCCAGCGCCGGCCCCCTTCCTCCACCGCCCGGGCCAAAGGCGCCTCGCGCCCCAACCGGCGTCCGCCGCCGCCCGCCTCCTTCCCGCCCGAGCCGGCGAGCTCTGGCCGCCGCAGCTCCTCCCGCTAGCGTCGCTTCGCCTCACCGCCGCAACCTCCGACCGCCGGAGCTCCTCGCCGCGCCTAGCTCCGCCGCGGCAAGCTCCTCACCACCGACGACCGCGCTCGTCTACTCCGGCGCCGACCTCTCTCTCTCCGGCCGCCCTCGTCTACTCCGGCGCCGACCCCCGATGAACCTCAAAGTCTGCGCTGCTACAGTACCGGGCCGGATCTAGATCTATTTGGACGGTTGACTTTTGCCCCGAAACCCTAGCTATTTTGCATTTTTCATCATGGTGTATCTCCGCATCCGTAGATCCGTTTTGGGTATATAGCATATCAAAATGTTCGTCTCAGAGAGTACATCATTTCATCTCATTGCATCATGTTCATTTGAGTTCATCTTGATGCCTGAAATGCTGTTGGAAGAATGCTATTTGAGTTAATTGTTAGATCTGCTGCTCCAATTAGATATTTGTCATTTTTGCCATGATTAATGTGTGCATGATATGCCCCTGAGTTCTACATATGTTTTGTTATATGCTTTGTCATCTTTCCAGTGGTTCCATCCATGTATTTTTGTGATGTGTGTGGTGACTAGCACAAGCTTGCAAAGTGGTGCTTTCGTTAATGCTGATTTCAGGGACTTAGCAATTCCACTAAGTCCTTGATCTGTTTATCTTAATATGCCATATGTTCATGTCGTTTCCTAGTGATATGTGCCTCTTTTGAGGATGATCAGTAAGGATGTTTTGTTAATCTTGTAGTGCTCTATCCATTCATGTCTTTGTTTGCAATTATGGAGCACCCTAGCTTGAGTCAATCGAGCTCTACTTTTGCTATTTCGTGAATCTGGGCAGATTGTCTACTTGTTAGCGATTTTGCCGAGGATGTTGTAGTTGATCCGTGCATGCTATGCTATTGTTCTTGCCATGTCTAGCTTGTATAATGCGTATTCTTGATGGGCGTATGCTTAGATTGTCATGACATGCTCTGTAGTGAGTGCATCGAGCTCGTAAACATGCCTACTTGATATCTGTTTTTGCATGCTCCAATTTTCACAAAGTCTGAGAACTGATTATGTTTTTGTCATGTTCACATGCTTGCAAATGTATTTTCTGATCCCTTTTGGCTCAAGGTCACTAAGGGACTTTTGTTAAGCTCTTTGAGTAGCTCCATGCCATGCTTTACTTTTCCATGTTCAGGCACTGTAGCATATAGTTTTCATACTCCAAAGTGTGCTACCTGATCTGAAATTCCAGACAAGTGTTAATTTCACTGTCTGAAATCTGTTCACTAAATGCACTTTTGCCATGCTTGTTTGAACCTGTTTATGGATGAATTGGCCGTAGCTCAGTGTTCATCTTTTGTTAAGCATCATGATTAGATCCCTGCCATGTATTTTGTTGTCATGTTTTGGTGCCGTAGCATGTTCATCTTGTTGCATTTAGATGGCTACTTGTTGTATATCGCAGACCGGTGCCATATTTGAATTGCTTGACATTTCCAAACCGTGACTCCGATTCCGATGATCTTTATATCGTTTTCAAGCGATTTCACCCCACCTTTCCAGTGGCACACTTGGATTTCCATGTTGAGGCCAGGTTCATTCTTTCCTTGCCAAATCTTGCATATGCATCACATATCGCATCCCGCATAGCATACCATGTTTGCATCATGTTGTTTGAGCTTTGCACATGGTTGATTGTGTTCCGTTTGCTTGTTTATCTTGTTTGGGTAGAGCCGGGAGACGAGTTCACTAATGAGGAGCCCGTTGAGTTTTCTTTCGAGGATCCGGTCAACTCTGACAACTTTGCAGGCAAGATGATCATTCCCTCGAAATCACTACTATCTTTGCTTTGCTAGATGCTCGCTCTTTTGCTATGCCTATGCTACGATGCTTACCACTTGCTTATCATGCCTCCCAAATTGCCATGTCAAACTTCTAACCCACCATGTCCTAGCAAACCGTTGATTGGCTATGTTACTGCTTTGCTCAGCCCCTCTTATAGCGTTGCTAGTTGCAAGTGAAGATTGGAGACCGTTCCTTGTTGGAACATTATTTACTTGTTGGGATATCATTATATTATCTTGTTATCTTAATGCATCTATACAATTGGTAAAGGGTGGAAGGCTCGGCCTTTTGCCTAGTGTTTTGTTCCACTCTTGCCGCCCTAGTTTCCGTCATATCGGTGTTATGTTCCCGGATTTTGCGTTCCTTATGCGGTTGGGTGATAATGGGAACCCCTTGATAGTTCGCCTTGAATAAAGCTTTTCCAGCAATGCCCAACCTTGGTTTTACCATTTGCCACCTAGCCTCTTTTTCCCTTGGGTTTCC
>NC_041392.1:338787175-338792785 GCF_002162155.2 Triticum dicoccoides
TGCTCCTCTGAGTGTTGGTCCAACCTAGAGCCCCTTGCAGCGCCACCTTGGGGAAACTCGAGGCCTGGTTTTAGTTGTACGGATTGCTTATCCGATTGTGCCCTGAGAACGAGATATGTGAAGCTCCTATCGGGATTTGTCGGCACATTCGGGCGGTGTTGCTGGATTTGTTTTAACTTGTCGAAGTGTCTTGTAGAACCAGGATACCGAGTCTGATCGGGATGTCTCGGGAGAAGGTCTATTCCTTCGTTGACCGTGAGAGCTTGTAATGGGCTAAGTTGGGACTCCCCTGCAGGGTTTTGAACTTTTGAAAGCCGTGCCCGCGGTTATGGGCAGATGGGAATTTTTGAATGTCCGGTTGTAGATAACTTGAACCTTAACTTAATTAAAATGAATCAACTGTGTGAGTTACCATGATGGTCTCTTCTCGCGGAGTCCGGGAAGTGAACACAGTGTTGGAGTAATGCTTGCCATAGGTTGTTCTCTAGTTATTCATTCGCGCTTTGCCTTCTCTTCTCGCTCTCTTTTGCGAACAGGTTAGCCACCATATATGCTAGTCGCTTGCTGTAGTTCCACATATTTTACCTTGCCATACCTATAAGCTTAAATAGTCTTGATCGCGAGGGTGCGAGATTGCTAAGTCCCTGTGGCTCACAGATTACTTCCAAACCAGATGCAGGGCCTGACAACTCCATTCCAGATGACGCTCTTGAGCTCAAGTGGGAGTTCGACGAGGACTCACGCCGTTACTATGTGTCTTTCCCTGATGATCAGTAGTGGTACCCAGTTGGGGCGATCGGGACCGTGTCGCATGTTGGGTTGATCTTTTATTTTGGCACCGTAGCTGGGCCATGAGTGATTGGGTGATGTAATGCTATTTATATACTTTGTTTGACGTGGCGAGTGTAAGCCAACTATGTATCTCCCCTTTTATTATCTATATTACATGGGATGTTGTGAAGATTGCCTAACTTGCGACATTGATTTCAATGCGGTTATGCCTCTAAGTCGTGCCTCGACACGTAGGAGATATAGCCGCATCGAGGGTGTGACACCTTTCTCCAATAACTCCTTGATCTATTTCTTAATTTCTTCTAGATCATTTGCGGGCATCCGATAGGGTCTCTTGGATATTGGTCATGTTCCTGGTAATAGCTGTATCAAAAACTCAATATCTCTGTCCGGTGGCATGCCTGGTAACTCCTCTGGAAAAACATCCGGGTAATCCTTCACTACAGGCACTTCCTCCTGAACAACTCCTGTAAGGGCATTCGCTTGACTCCTCCTAGGCACATGCCTAGACACATACTTAATCCTTTTCCTTCCGGGGTGGTGAGATAAATCGACTTACTAACATAGTCAATGCTTCCTCCAAACTTTGACATCCAGTCCATACCCGATATCACATCCAGTCCTTGTGACTCCAAGATAATTAGGTCGGATGGAAAAACATGTGTACCAATGGTTAAGGGTATCTGGTCACACCATCGGCTGGCCATATATTCTGCTCCGGGTGAACTTACTAAAAGAGGGGTCCTAAGGGTTTGGGTTGGTAGTTTAAACTTATCCACGAATCCCCTTGATATGTATGAATGTGATGCACCAGTATCGAAGAGAACAAGAGCGGTAAATGTCTTAACCAAAAACTTACCTATTACCGCGTCTGGCTGCTCTTCAACCTCCTCCACGTTAACGTGGTTCACTTGTCCTTTGTTGAATGGATTTGGCTTCTTCCCAGCGCTCCCATTTCCGTTTCCATTCTTTCCTTCAGGGCACCCCGTGGCGTAGTGTCCAGTCTTCCCGCACTTGAAACACGTAATATGACTTAAGTCCCTTTTGGCGGGTGTGGCTGGGTTGGGGCGGTTATGATTGTTGTTAGCTCCGTTCCCATTCCCATTCTTAGCACTACTGTGGTTATGTGATCCTCCTCCAGCGTGATTGTGACCTCCATGGGTATGAACAAATCCTCCCGGGTTCGGGGTTAGGCGAGGTTTCTGCTGAGCTCCTGAGTTATACTTCCCTTGTCCATACTTCCTCTTGCGGCTTTCAATCTGTTGTTGCTTCCCTTCAATCATAAGAGCCTTATCTACGAACTCCTGGTAGTTGTTGAAGGTTGCTACCATCAACTGCATACTCATCTCATCATTCAGCCCTTCCATAAACTTCTCCTGTTTCGCTGCATCTGTGGCCACATCATCAGGGGCATAGCGAGATAACTTGCTAAACTCATCCATGTACTGAGCCACAGTACGGTTCCCCTGGCGTAGGTTGTGAAACTCCCGCTTCTTCATCTGCATAGCTCCAGTTGAGACATGGGCGGTGTGGAAAGCTTGCTGAAACTGGTCCCAAGTGACATTGACTATAGGAAAAGTAGCTGTGTAATTCTCCCACCATGAGGCTGCTGGTCCATCCAATTGATGTGCGGCAAAGCGCACCTTCTCAGCATCTGTGCAACCTGCGGTGGTCAACTCCCTTCCAATTCGGCGTAACCAATCATCAGCAACTATAGGCTCGGTGCTACTGGAAAACACCGGCGGCTGTAACCTTAGAAAATGGGCTAGGTTGTCCACTGTGGTGGGTTGTTGTTGTTGTTGCCCTGGTTCTGAACTAGCAATTGCATCAACATATTCTGCTGTTGGATCAACTGGGTGAGCTTCGGCAGGAAGGCAAAACCGATGTCACATCTCGGAGGCATCTGATGGGTTTTAGATGGAAGAGATTAGAATAGAAGAGGGGTCTAATGAGAAGGCACTACCCATATGCACATGAGACAAACACAATCATTTCACTCAATCAATCAAGAAAGGGCATACAACGGTCTAGAACTATCGCAAAAGTGCTCACTACTACTATATACATGGGGGAATACTAGTGATATATGGTAGTCATCTAGAAATTTTGATCGGTGGAAGACTCCATGATGTCTTCTCCAGCTTCGTCTTCAAAGTCATCATCACTAGGGTCGGAGTCGGTGTCGTTGATGATGATGTAGTCCTCGGGGCGTATTTCCTTGGGTTCTTCTTCTTCTGCTATTGGTGCTGGTCCTCCCATGAATACTCTGATCTTCTTGACTAGGTCGTCATTCTTCTCCAGTAGTGTCTTGATTTCCTCCTCATATCCATCGCAGGTAGACTTGAGTTCTTCCTCTAGCTCGATGATCCTAGTCTTCACCTTCTTCAAGTCCATCATGTCGACACACATCTGGTTCTCCTGACGTTGAATGTGCTGGTTTAACTCCTGGATGAAAGCTTCAATGGATCTATCCTTCCTGTGTTGATTACTTCCCATTGCTCGTCTCGGCACCCACATATTTGGTAAATAGTGTCCTTAAGCTCCCTGTTGTAAACTTCTGCAATGCGTCCCATGGTGATGTGAGCTGCCATACTCTTTCCTAAACTCCAGGTTGGGGCATCGAAGGAAAATTCTATGGGTTTAGAAGTTGGCGAGAACGTCCTTCCTACAACTTGTACTTGAATCATCCAGCGCTCCTCTTCAGGTAAAGTGGCGTTGTACGTCCCGGTGAATCTTGGTATTCCAATGTTCAAGTACCTAGTGACTTCCTTCAAGTGGCGTCCAAAAGGTGTGTCTCCATCCGCTTGTGCAAACTTGTTCTTCATCTTCGTCATCCTAAAGAGTAGAAAATGGAGAGGAGTCAGAAATGAGAAGAGAAGTGTGACCTAGGGTTTATCTTAGTGGTCGTGTCCTACACTCAGCGTGTGCTCTGATACCATCTTGTAGCGACCCGACCTCAGATGGTCAAGTCTCTGTGCTTCAGTGTCATCCCTGGATCGGTAATGCTGACACACACAGTACTCGAGGATTTATAACAGAGTAGCAATCACACACTTATTACATCAAAAAGTCTCCAAAGAGAACTTATTACAATAATCTGGCTTAAGGCCATCTAATGCGATAACATCGGAAGGCTTGGAAGATAAAGTGAGTCCATCAACTCCAACAGCATAGCTGAGCTGCACGGCAACGACCTAACAAACCTTACTCCTCGTCTGAAAAGTCTGCAACATAATACGTTGCAGCCCGAAACAGGTCAGCACATGGAATATGCTGGCAATGTAACACAGTAGAGCAGAAACAGAATAATGCTATCACTATATGCATATATGGCTGGTGGAAAGCTCTATGGTTACAGTTTTTGCGAAAAGCCAATTTTTCCCTACAACAAAGGAATAGATTTTAATTTAACTATCATGGTAGTTGAAACATCATTGAGAAGGTTCCTCCAACTCAATTCCAATTAAAGTGATTAACAACCCAACAATATTAATTAAACAAGATGAGATACATGTGATAACCCAAGTACTAGATACTCAAGAATTGTCCATAACCGGGGACACGGCTAACCATGATTAGATTGTACACTCTGCAGAGGTTTGCGCACTTTTCCCCACAAGACGCGATCTCCTCCGTTGGATTTCTCACACTAAAGGGTGTTTGAGAAACGGATGACCGAGACACAGTCTTTCAGAAACATTAACTCTCTACTCCGGACAGACCATACCAAACCTACATCCCACTACCTGTTGATCTGCCTCTTCGAGAGCTTCACGTAACTTACTCAACTATGCTAGAGCCCATAATAGCTTGTGGCTGCACACGGAAGTTTCTAGCATGAATCATCTCAGTTCCCTTTGAGCCTGGGTGGCGGTCCAGAGGAAGACCACACGGGTACTCCGGGATTTCCAAAAAATAAGGGCAACACTGGGTACTCCAGGTGCCTCAATCCACCCAGTTGTTTGATTAAGTTGCCACCTAAAGTTGAACCATTAATTTAACAATCTCACATCTGTGATGGATATCACTCAAACCAAAACCACGTCTACGAGCATAGCATAGCATAGTATATAAGCAACACGTAGAGTAACTCCCAAGGGTTTGAATGTAACAGGGCAATAGGTTCTACCTCATCAACTACTTCCCAACCCGCAAGTTAATGACATCCTAATCATGCAATGTTTTAGTATTGGAACTAATGCATAAAAACTGGGTGATAATGGGATATGATCAAAGTGTTACTTGCCTTGCTGACGATCTGCGAAACCTAGGGACTCGTAGTAGCACGCTTCGCACTCCGAGTGTTCTATCGCAAGCAAACAATAGCATACATAAGTAACAAGCTATGATGCACAAGCAAAACTCAAATAAAAGAGGTTGACCAGAAAGTTCAAATTAAGAACTCTGGTTCGCAAAAAGAATCAAATCAAACGGACCAACGAAACTCAAATGGCGAAAGAAAGAAGCTTCGTTTACTAATCTGAAACTAGGTCAAATTTTACAGTAGGGAAAACTTGTTTGAGTTGGTTAAACGGAAAGAGGGTTTCGAGATGAAACTCTAGGCGCTTGAATCGCTTGATTCCGACTAACGAGCGAAAAGCTAAACAGAAACTAAGATCGGATCAGAAATCGCGATCAGAGAAAATCGCGGATTAAATCCGATAAAAGAAAACTGACGAACAGACTAACGAACGAGCGTTCGTTAGTTGTATCTAACGGGCGAAGAACCATTCGTTAAAACGAACGTTCGGACGAACGTCCGCTAACTAGAAGAACCAAGAAAACCCGGCGATCTGAAAAAAAATGAATCTAGGGTTT
>NC_041392.1:338792986-338881062 GCF_002162155.2 Triticum dicoccoides
GGCGGTGGTGGTGGTGGTGGTGTTGGGGCAGCGGGGCGGCGGTATATAAAGGGCGGGGGCGGGGCGGCTTGGAGGAGGGGGCAAGGCGCGGCGGCGGAGAGGAGTCCGGCTCGGACTCCTTGTCCGAGTCGGCGGCGGCGGCGGCGCGCGCGCACGCAGGAGGCGGCGGCGGCGGCCTGGCGCAGCTGGGCCTTAGGCCTAGTCGGCGCGGGAACTTTTTTTTTAAATAATTCTGCCGACGGAAGAAAAATCCTAGAAAAATAAATAAAAATCTAAAAATGGCAAAACAAATTTTCACCGCCTAAATAAAATATTTAGGACGAGGTGAACATTTTCTTGGCCCTAAAGTGCAATTTTGAAAATGTGCAATTTTTTCTAATGCAAATAAAATCCGAATAAAACCAAATAAAATCCAATAAATGATTTTGATATTTTTCCTCCAATATTTCAATTATTTCGGAGAAGTCATATTATCTCCACTCATTTGACTTAATATGAAATACTTCGGAGAGAAAAATTATTAAAATCAAAGTCCTCGTTTCATTATTTGATAAAAATCAAATATGAAAATAGAAAAATCCCCAACTCTCTCCGTGGGTCCTTGAGTTGCTTAGGATTTCGAGGATTGTGGAACTGGAATGCAATAAAACATGATATGCATGGATGATCTATGTATAACATTCCAAATTGAAAATTTGGGATGTTACACATAAAAGATAAGAATTGAAACATAAACAGAGCATCATGAAGAATATGACTAGCACATTTAAGTCTAACCCACTTCCTATGCAAAGGGATTTTGTGAGCAAACAATTAGTGGGAACAAGAATCAACTTGCATAGGAAAGTAAAACAATGATAACTTCAAGATTTTCAACACATACTGAGGAAACTTGATATTATTGGAATATGCAAAAGCATATGTTCCTCTCTCATAATAATTTTCAGTAGCATCATGAATGAATTCAACAATATAAACATCACATAAAGCATTCTTTTCATGATGTACAAGCATATAATTTTTATTACTCTCCACATAAGCAAATTTCTTCTCATGAATAGTAGTGGGAGCAAACTCAACAAAATAACTATCATGTCAGGCATAATCCAATTGAAAGTTAAAATCATGATGACAAGTTTCATGGATATCATTATTCTTTATAGCATACATGTCATCACAATAATCATCATAGATAGGAGGGATGCTTTCATCATAATAAATTTGCTCATCAAAACTTGGGGGACAAAAAACATCATCTTCATCAAACATAGCATCCCCAAGCTTGTGGCTTTGCATATCATTAGCATCATAGGTATTCAAAGAATTCATACTAACAACATTGCAATCATGCTCATCATCCAAAGATTTAGTACCAAACATTTGAATGCATTCCTCTTGTAACACTCTGGCACAATTATCGGAATCCTTATTTTCACGAAAGATATTAAAAGGATGAAGCATATGAGGAAACCACAATTCCATTTTTTGTAGTTTTCTTTTATAGACAAGACTAGTGATAAAACAAGAAACTAAAAGATTCAATTGCAAGATCTAAAGATATACCTTCAAGCGCTAACCTCCCCGGCAACGGCGCCAGAAAAGAGCTTGATGTCTACTACACAACCTTCTTCTTGTAGACGTTGTTGGGCCTCCAAGTGCAGAGGTTTGTAGGACAGTAGCAAATTTCCCTCAAGTGGATGACCTAAGGTTTATCAATCCGTGGGAGGCGTAGGATGAAGATAGTCTCTCTCAAACAACCTTGCAACCAAATAACAAAGAGTCGCTTGTGTCCCAACACACCCAATGCAATGGCAAATTGTATAGGTGCACTAGTTCGGCGAAGAGATGGTGATACAAGTGCAATATGGATGGTAGATATAGATTTTTGTAATCTGAAAATATAAAAACAGCAAGGTAGCAAGTGGTAAAAGTGAGCGTAAACGGTATTGCAATGCTAGGAAACAAGGCCTAGGGTTCATACTTTCACTAGTGCAAGTTCTCTCAACAATAATAACATAATTGGATCATATAGGTATCCCTCAACATGCAACAAAGAGTCACTCCAAAGTCAGTAATAGCGGAGAACAAACGAAGAGATTATTGTAGGGTACAAAACCACCTCAAAGTTATTCTTTCTGATCGATCTATTCAAGAGTTCGTAGTAAAGTAACACGAAGCTATTCTTTCCATTTAATCTATCCTAGAGTTCGTACTAGAATAACACCTTAAGACACAAATCAACCAAAACCCTAATGTCACCTAGATACTCCAATGTCACCTCAAGTATCCATGGGTATGATTATACGATATGCATCACACAATCTCAGATTCATCTATTCAACCAACACAAAGAACTTCAAAGAGTGCCCCCAAATTTTCTACCGGAGAGTCAAGACAAAAACGTGTGCCAACCCCTATGCATAAGTTCACAAGGTCACGGAACTCGCAAGTTGATCATCAAAACATACATCAAGTGGATCACGTGAATATCCCATTGTCACCACAGATAAGCACATGCAAGACATACATCAAGTGTTCTCAAATCCTTAAAGACTCAACCGATAAGATAACTTCAAAGGGAAAACTCAATCCATTACAAGAGAGTAGAGGGGGAGAAACATCGTAAGATCCAACTATAATAGCAAAGCTCGCGATACATCAAGATCTTGCGAATCAAGAACACGAGAGAGAGAGAGAGAGAGAGAGATCAAACACATAGCTATTGGTACATACCCTCAGCCCTGAGGGTGAACTACTCCCTCCTGATCATGTAGCGCGCCGAGATGATGAAGATGACCACCGGTGCGGATCCCCCCTCCGGCAAGGTGCCGGAATGGGGCCCCGATTGGATTTTTGGTGGCTACAGAGGCTTGCAGCGGCGGAACTCCCGATGAGGTTATTTTGTGGAGGTTTCTCTATTTATAGGAATTTTTGGCGTAGGTCTCAAGTGAGGGGGGGTCTCCGAGTCGTCCATGAGATAGGGGGACATGCGAGGTGGTAGGGCATGCCCCCCACCCTCGTGGACGGCTTGGGACTCTTCTGGCCCAACTCTTTTACTTCGGGGGCTTCTTTTGTTCCATAAAAAATCATCAAAAATTGGCACGTCAATTGGACTCCGTTTGGTATTCCTTTTCTGTAAAACTCAAAAACAAGGAAAAAACATAAACTGGTTAGTCCCAAAAATCATATTAAATAGCATATAAATGCATATAAACATCCTAGATGGATAATATAATAGCATCGAGCAATCAAAAATTATAGATACCTTGGATACGTATCATGTACATACGAACGAGAATGTGTGTCTGGGATTCATTGTGTGGAATGTACATACGGACGGAAACGATTGGGCCTGTATAATTTTATGTGATGGATCGCCCGATCGCACACGAGCTCATTTTGCCCCACGTGTCTGACCGGAGGACATATCTCTACAGTTTCTGGGTCATGTGGGAAGGACCCCCTAACACACACACACACACACACACACACACACACACACACACACACAAGTAAGGCGACAATTTAAAACTCCATGCAGAAAGGGGTAAAAAACTGTTTGTATAGCAGGTCGTTGCACAAGTGATGGATACCAACTGGCGTGGACCATCATCCCCAAGGTTGACTGATGCACGCCGAGGGAGCCCATGCCGCTGGTAGAGCTCGCGTCCTAAGGGCACATGATGGCAGGAGGGGCGTGTTGTCTTGTCGTGGCACAAGCAGAAGGATGTGTCATTGAAAGTGTCAAGGGGCAGGTTGGGGAGCATGAAATGTCACTTCCAAGGATAACCTCTCAGCATGGTCGGTCCTGAGTGGATCACATCTGCAACGTGCATACAATGCCATCTCGCAGTGGGTTGATGTCAACATGTTTGGGCCAATGGTGTAACCCTTCTCGCACTATATAAGCTGCAAAGGAGGCCATCTAAAGGGTGGATCCCCATGAGGACACTTAGAGCTCATTGCGCCGGTTGTAAGCATTAGAGCTTCCGATATACAAGCAAGAATACACATAGCAGAAGTACGGTGTTACATCTCGCCAATGGCCTAAACCTGGGAAAATGGTGTCCCGGTCTCTGAAGTGATTGGAGTGTTTTAACCCCTAGACAAAAAATCTAGGAGATCTCTCTGGTCTCCAATCTTGACAATCACCCATCGATTGCCGAACTATGTTTTTGGATCAGTGAGATGTGAAAACTTGTTGAACATCCTATGTTTTTGGTCATGATTGCATATGTTTGCATCTAGTTATACATATGCTAAATTGCTATTGATCCCCATATGCATGTCAAATGGAGGGGGGCAAACCCGGGGTGTGAATTGGGTTAACTGGGTTGGATGGCCAGCTCCACTACCACCGCCCACGGACACGAGTGGTCGTGTTTGTGGACATTTGGTGTGCTCAATTTGATACATGGCATTGGAGATGCCCTTACTATAGCCACTTTGGCTATGGCGAAAACCTTCCCATAATGGCTCACCCTCCTTCATCCCACGCTCTCCGTCCCCCCGCACGGCCGGCTAACTTCTCCCACACACCATCCTCATCCTCCTCATCGGCCACCAAACTCCCTTCCAATCTTTCCGACCGGCTAGTGCATGCCTAGGAATTCATCCGTTTTCAGCTGCGCCTGGACGAAGCAAACAACCTCGACATCCAAAGCTCTGTTTGGTCAACCTTTCACTCGCGTGTCTCTCCCGCAACCAACGACCACTCCTCCGGCCGCTTACTCCTTGTTCGCTTCCGGCCCTCCTCTCTCTAC
The DNA here is from genome assembly GCF_002162155.2 of Triticum dicoccoides. Classification (NCBI taxonomy): domain Eukaryota; kingdom Viridiplantae; phylum Streptophyta; class Magnoliopsida; order Poales; family Poaceae; genus Triticum; species Triticum dicoccoides. The sequence goes on from NC_041392.1 coordinate 338,797,750, forward strand.
CTTGATGCTCCACTTGTCACCATGCTCATGCAGTTCCGCCTCGATGACATCACCGTTGAGTCCGCTATCGAGTCCGTCTCTGGTCCACCCCTCTTCGTGCCCACTGCTATGGCCACTGCCACTAACCATGGACCGCCCACCTCTGCACCATCCCAAGCCTCTCGCCCACACACACCCGCTCCCATGCACGACTACAGCCTCCAAACTACTGCTGCTAGCTCTACCACCCAGCCTCATTCTCGAAGTGGATCAGCTATGCTTTGTTCACCTCACATCACCCATTCAGAACCCCTTATCTTTCGTCAAGGGCGCGCTCGCTGCTCACGGCAACAACCCCTCCATTGGAGTGACTTCTTTCTCGTGGCACCGCACTCCTTTCCTTTCCCAACCATGACATTCATTGGAATGTCACTGGCCACGGTGACATCGAGCTCAAGGAGAGCACGCTCTTGTTCGAGCGTATCGAGCACACCGACAACCATGCCATGTCCAACTTCGATGATCTCATGGAGATCAAGGCGAACGACTTCCCTCATGAGTTGTGGCACGATGACGGTGTAAGTACTTCTCCATGCATGTCAGCTCGGTTTGCGCGCTCGTTCAGTACTGCATGGGGGCTGGCGATTTTTTTGGCATGCATGCCATGGTCATGGTAACCCGTGGCATGTAGCTGGCGCCACACATGGTCGTCCTGCTGCCCGGCTGAGAGCTCGTCACGGTCTCCCTCTCGTGGCTTGACTACCATGCGCACTGGATCGGCCCCGATGACCCATCCCCCTTCTCCTTCGACGAAGACGGCAACTCCGCCTCCAATGATAGCCATACCTTCGCCATCCGTGAGGCTATGCTCTAGGAGTTCACCCAGCGTGCCCGTGGAAGGCCCACCCCCTCTCGCCATGGCTCTCCATGGAGCTGTCGTGGGGCTGCCAAGGGGAAGATGGCCGCCGAAGCCACTCCCTCCGTCATCGCGCTGCAGCCGGGTGGCGCCCTACCCACACTCCGCATCCCTATTCTGCTTGCTCACCTATCCACTGGAGTGGTGACACCAGTCCATGACCTTGACATGCATGCTCTGCCACAACGCGTTGTTGATGCTCAGGTGGCTCACGCACCGGCGCCTGTCGCCGTCCTAGTGGTGGCCGGCGGCACAAACTGCCCTCCCGTTGCACCATGCACCACCATAAACGCGACTCCCATGGCTACCTCTTCGTCTTTTGCTGCTATCTCTGGCCTCGCCGTCCACGACAACATCATTCGCAAGTGGGCCATTCACTCCCACCGGATGGTCTCCACGGCCAAGTAGCATCGCAGTGCATGCATTGTCGACTGGGAGGCCACGTTCTACTCCATGATGGCACAAAAAGCCTCCCAGCTCAAGGCTGCTCGGTTCAACCTCCATGACTAGGCGGCGACGGTACAGGGCTCCTCTCTTTGCACCTCCGATGGCGAGGCCTCTAATGCTGACGAGGCAGCCGAAAAACTGGCCCAGATTGCTCTGGTTTGCGACATCGACATTGACGAGGTGGACGTTATTTACACTATCGGTGCTCTGCCTTCACCATGATCAGTCACGAATGTTTAGCTAGGAGAGCTCAGCTGGGTGTTAGGTGCTTTTGTACATTTGCGCCGGTAACCACACCCATTTCTCATCCATTTTGTAGTATGCATTGGTCTAGCTTGCTCCTGGCCATCTATAGGATAGTTGCTTGATGCTCCCCTTCTTTCCCTTGTATTTCTTTGCTATTATGATCTCTAGCTGGTGGTGAAAAGAAGTTTATGTTATGAATCAGTATCATTTCTCTATCCTCTCATGGAACATTCGTGGCCTCGGTGACGTCGATAAGTGCAAGGAAATTCACTCTGAAATCTCCATGATTAAACCCTCTATTGCCCTTCTACAAGAAACAAAGCTAGACTCCGTCCATGTCTCTAAGTTAAACTCCTTCCTACTTCGAACGCTAGACCAAGTTGCCTTCCTTCCCGCTCTTAGTTCCACTGGAGGTATTTTTTCCGCAATTAACTCTCATGATCTAACCCTCTTAAACCATTCTCATGGCAGTTTATGTACGTCTCTCAACCTTTCTTGCCCGGTCTCTGACTCCAACCTCACTATCTCTAACATTTATACCATGTCCCAACGATCGCTCAAAATGGACTTCCTCCATGATCTCATAGACATCACCCCCATGAACTCGACCCCGTGGCTTCTTATCGATGATTTCAACCTAATCCATTTCGCTTGTGAGAAAAATAACAAAAATTCCACACCTCTGATGCTGACATGTTTCACGGCCATCTCGGACTTGCAGCTCCTTGAACTCCCGCTTCTCGATAGAACCTTTACTTGGTCTAACAATCGTCAAACTCCAACTTTAGAATGCCTTGACTGAGCCTTCTTTAACCTTGCCTGGGAATACCACTTCCCAAATTCAACCTGTCTTCCCTAACCCGTTTCTCCTCCAACCACATTCCTTTTATAATGTCTCTTCGCATATCATCATCCCCGCTTCTTTTATTTTGAATCCTTCTGGGCCCTTCACCCGGTCTGTAAGCATATCGTATCTAAGGCATGGCCCATCAACCACCCTCCAATCCCTTCGGACCAAGACCTTGCCACTGCCATAAAACATACTAGATGGAACCTCAAATTTTGGTCCAAAACTATCACACATGTTCACCAACGTGAATTGACTGCAAGCTTATCATCGATAGGATCAACCGGCTGGAAGAAAAACGCTCCCTCTCCCTCTTCGAGTCCTCTCTTATACTGGTCGTTATCTCCGCCCTCCAACATGCCACCCGTTAGAAGGTTCTCTTCTGGAAACAAAGTGGGAAAGTAAAAGCCATCATCGATGGGGAAGAGAACTCTAAATAATGTCACGTCTCTGCCTCCCATAGGTTCCGCAAAAACAACATCGCCATCCTTGAGGACAATGGGGTTTAATTCTCTACCCACGACACGAAGGCCGCAATCCTCCATGACTTCTTTCACCACCTTCTTGGCACTCCAAAAATCTCGACTTGGCTTTTCACCCTCCAAGATCTTTACCTGACGCAACCCCCTCAGCTTCGCCACTTGGACACTCCCTTCTCCACTCAAGAAATCCAAGATGCCTTCCTCCAGATGAATGTTAATGCCAGTCCTAGACCTAACGGGCTTAGGCCAGGGTTCTACCGCAAATTTTGGCACAACATTAAACATAAGATCATTCCCTTCTTTGAGGACTTCACAAACCTTCGTGTAAATGTTGAACGCTTCATGAGAGCACACATGATTCTGATTCCAAAAAAAATACTCAGCTAGATCACCTGATGACTTCAGACCTATATCCCTCCAGAACTGCACCCCCAAGGCGGTCGCTAAGGTCATTACTAATAGGATAAAACCACTAATTCCTCTTCTTGTCCATGGAGACCAAACTGGCTTCATCTCCGGGAGATGCATTGCTGAGAACTTCATCTACGTAGCCAATATCCTTAGCTCCTACCACATTCGAAAGGCGCTCACTATGCACTACAAAAAAAGACACTTTCGTGATGATACGTGTTTGTCACAGTAGGTCACATTTTCTGTCATGCATGTACATCCATGACAATTTTATGACAGAATCAAGACAGTCATACATGTGCTGTTGTAGAAGTGTTCCATGACATTACCAAAATTATTATCACGGAAGTGTTCACTTCCATGACGATAAATGCCGCATCATGGAAGTGCTTTTGTTAAGGGTAACCGACACGTGGCATCCACGTAACGGGTCGCCGTTAAGCTATCGGGTCCGGTTTTGGATCCGATAACCCGCTAACAGCCACGACCAATGACGATTTTCCATGTGTAAAATTCTCATTGGCCGACGGAACCACGTGTCAGCTCCGCGTTGGCACAGGTGTCACTCATCCAATGGGTGAGATGCGCCTATGATATGTCAACATGTGGACCGGCCCGACAGTGGTCCATTCAGGTTAAAAGGCCGAGCCTGTCAAAATAAGCGGATCGTCCCATTAGCGGCCAACTTGAGTCAGGCCCTTTACAAGCACGGCCCATACAAGTTACACAGAATCGGCCTATCAAAGGCCCATTCTACATTTGACAATTTCTAGCCCATCGTCAGTTTTAGCCCGTTAACGGCCCGCTACATCTTTGGGCCCAAGTGCGGCCTGAGCTTCTTTCGGCTTGTTAGCGGCCCATCATCAGTTCCACCCTGTTAACGGCCCAAAACGTCTTTTGGCCATTCTGCAGTTGGGCCAATTCTAGCCCACTGTGACATTAGGCCTGTAATCGTCCCATTCGGTAAATAGGCGAACTCCTAGCCCATTTTGTCTCTCGGCCTGCTAATGTCCCGCACAACAGTTGGGCCTTTTACTTTAGGTCCATTAGGGGCCCACATTTCGCAGGGCATCATTCCAACCCAGCGCGACTTTCGGCCTATTAAAAGCCTAGTTTGCAAATTGGGCCTCCTCTGCCCCATAACACTTTCGGCCTCTTACTGGCCCGTAAAGTAAAAGGGCCGAGACAAAATTGAAAATTATTTCAGCCTGCTAGAGGCCTGCGGGCAATTTCCATTTATACGGCCCTATCGAGCTTTTGGCTTATTAACGGACTGCTAAGAGCCATTGTTACGGTGGGCCACATCATTTGGGATCCACTTAATATTATTTTGACCAGCCCAATTAAGGCCCGCTTTGACTACACATGTTTCTTTGTTTGTATGGCATCCAGGAAATGTTTGGGCATGCGGGCCCCTGTTTGAACGATATAGCATATTCAAGAATTATCCTATTCTATACTATCGCCTCTAAAAACATACACTATACAATAAAAAGACAAAGGCATAGAAACGTACGATAATCCTACACTATACAATAAAGAAATTACAACCGAATATACCCATTGGACATTATAGTTTGGCACCAGTGATAATAAAGCATACACAAACAGCAAATTGCATACACTGGACAAATAAAGCTCATACATCATGGACACGCATCAACAGAACTTACCATTTGAACTATAATCTCTTCAGAAAATAGGATTGGCCGGATTCAGATAGCACAAATTTCAGTCTGCAAAATCTCCAATTCCTTCGTGGTTACCTCAGTGTCTTGTTTCATTTTTTTGACTCCTGCATCTAATACCTGCATGTCCAGTCTCAACTTGTTGATTGTACGTTGAGAATCATGTACACGTTGTCTTGCCACCTCTAGTTGATGCTCGAGAACATCAGCACATTCCAATTCCAATCCATAATCATTTAGTAACGGCCATGCCGCACTGCTTGCAGATCTTTGTTTTGATGTCACTTCATCCTGAAATGTTTCTGTAAGTACACATGACTAGGGCAAAAATATAGTTACAACAGTGAAGCGAGCAAGACAGACTATTTTGTACATGGCAAAACAGGACTAACAATAATGTTACACGTCATGAAGCATAAGCAGGTGATATTTTAAAAATTATAAAAAGTCTGTGCAGCCTGCATACAGAAATCTCTCTTAGCTCACTAGAGGAGCATGATGTTGGGGCCAAATCCAAAACACAGACATGTTACAAATTTAGACAGCACGTTGCGTATAAGTAAGCAAGTAGTTGGCCATTCTGTAGCTCAACTGAAGTCTTAGGGAGCATAATGAACAATAGATGGATTCATCCAAACCTACTACAGCAAGCAAAGTTATGCAATCATTAGCCTAGTATAAACTAGATTGTGAGCCTCATGCAATAATAGTTGGTTAATAGACTTCAAAGCTTCAGACACACTTCGCCAGAGTAATTAAATGGTAAGGCCTTTAATTATGTCAACTAATAGTTATACAAGTACCCAACATCAGGCATCGTTGTTTGGGAATCTCATTAACTCAGGACAAATAAAGCAATTGAAAAGAGCAAATTAACTATGTCTGAAACAAACAAGGAATTGAACTGTTGAGTTGGATACAGTGACTTACCTTAACAGGTTGAACAGGCTCAGAGCTGCTCCTACTTCTCTTGCAAGGCTCCTTCCTAACATCTTGTACTTGGAAATCCTCAATCTTATCTTCATTGCACCCCCTCTGCAAGGTGACACAAACTAGTTACTCATCTCCTTGGAAGATAAATATGCATACTTTCCAGTCTGTGAACATCACAAAAGGATGAGATTATAACAAAACAACACCACATAATGAAACATGCCACATATCTTGCACTTGCACACAGCGAAATGAGCATTTACTATATGTGCACTATGTAAAAACTAGGCATACCTTCGAACTGGATCTCCAGGTACTCTTGGAGAGCCTACTTTAGTGTACAGCCAAACCTTTATGTCACCTATGAGTTAGACAAGCCCCCACTACAGCAGCCATTAGTGTTTAAATCATTGACAAGCTCTATTAGAGTGTTAGGTCAAGAACATCAAGTATCAAAGCAAATAGTTCCGGTATGGTTGGCTGATGCAAACAAGCAATTGAACAGATGTATCTAGAAAAGAAGCAAAGAAGGAGGCTTAAAGACCATCACTTGACTGGCCAGATTTCAGGGGCATTTAAACATCATGTGCAACGTATGAACTAACATAAACATTGCATATTCTACATTCTACAATGGAATGCACATGTATTAGGTTATGCCATGTATGATGATGCCTAAATGTACACTATAGCAGGCAGGAGTGATTCGTTATTGCACGCACAATTGAATTGCAGGTCAAGGGCCAGTTCTATCTCGCCTTTTCAGAGCTTATTGTCAAAATAAGCCATAAAAGATGTAAAGAAGTCATTTTTGAGTTATGGGCTTGGGCTTAACTTATTTCGCTTTGGAGGGGGTGTTTCGGGTAGAAGCTCACTAAAAATTGAAGGGAAGGGGAATAGTGAAATGACTGTTGTCTGCCTATATTACACTCAAAATGAAATTGCCCTACCCGCTTGCATCTCCTCTCCCCTTTCCCTCTACCTCGATCCCCTGCCTGCAGCAATAGGGTTCCTCTAGCGAGCTGTCGCCACTGGTCCCATCTGGCCTGGTCCTTGACGATGCTCTGTCCAACTTGGCTACATGGCCGGCGGGTAGGGCCAAATCTCCCTGGCTGCTCCTCCCTCTGGCGCCGCACCTCATTGTCATGGTCTCCAGTAGCTGCTCCACTATGGTCCATCCAACGCACTACTCTGGCGGGTGCCGCACAACTACGGCTGATGCCACACTGCGGCAGAAGGAACCTTATTCCCTCTCCCCTCCTCCCAGGACGAGGCCTCGAGGTGCTGTTGAAGGATGAGCTCATCCAACAAGGTGAGGATCTCCTCTGATTTTTTGCCAGATTTTCATTCGGATCCACTATACGATGAATTGCTATGAGTTGCTTCTGCTGCTGCTATATGATGCATTGCTATGAGCGGCTCCTGCTGCTGCTAAATGATGAATTTCTATGAGTTGCTGCTGCTATATGATGAATTGCGATGAGCTGCTGCTATATGATGAGTTGCTATAAGCTGCTCCTGCTGCTGCTATATGATGAATTGCTATGAGCTGCTTCTGCTGCTGCTATACGATGAATTGTGATGAGCTGCTCCTGCTGCTGCTATATGATGAATTGCTATGAGCTGCTGCTGGTATATGATGAATTGCACACTGCTGATGCTGTTGTATGATGAGCTACTATGAGCTGCTGCTGCTATATGATGCTTTCAGGTGGTGCTGCTCTATGATAATAACCAGCCACTTGGACCATCGAATTTCAATAAATAATTGTTCTTAATTTAAATGTGGGTCATGCATTCTTCATTTAAATTAGGCAATGGGATCTCTATGGAAGACATTGACCAAAGTAGATTGTGCCAAGTAGATGGTATCTTTGTATTTGCATTTTGAGCAAATAGTCATGGTATGTTTTCCTATCATATTAATTACTGAGTGGGTTCAATTTTTGATGTTTGCAAGTCAAATTAATTTTCATATGGGCAGAAAAATGACAAAATATAATGCAATCCAGAATTTTCACTGATCATACCAGAGATAAGCTGAAAAGGAAGGCAATGAAAAGAACTGGTTGGCTTATTACCTGGAGCTTATATTCACATGTGCTTATTTTCTTAGGATAACTCGTAATAACTGTCTCTAAGAAACTTGGCCAATAGAACTGACATACAAATAACATTTCACGATGATTGCAATGGAGGAGTGACCTACCATAGCACACTGTATAGGCTCACTGCTGCATCTCCTTTTTTGCGATGTTCCATGAAATTGCCACAGACATCTTGTACTTTTTCATTGTGTAACCCTATCTGCAAGTTGACACGGCTAATTTCAGACATCTCTACATGATAATACATTGCATATCCCTTGTGCATATTTAAACCACGAATTAATGATTGTGTGTGTAGCATAAACTAGCCATGACTCTGTGTGCTGGACTAGCAGGCACTCTAAGGGAACCTAATGTAGTGCACTGGAATTCCTACATGCCACCTACGATTTTGTGTAATGTACTACCACTATTCCTAAATATATGTCTTTGTAGAGATTCGAGTATGGACCACATATAGATGTATATAGATGCATTTTCGAGTGTAGATTCACTCATTTTGCTTCGTATGTAGCCTATAGTGAAATCTCTAGAAAGATTATATTTAGGAACGGAGGTACGAGGTAGTATCATGTATGACCTCTACATATCTAATTTAGCAGCCAGTAGTAGAAATCATTGTCTGCACAAAGGGATTACTAGTCGAAAATCCTAGCAAAGCACGCTGGCAGGCACAAAACAATACAAGAAAGAGAGACACACACACTTACGAGATCATAGCAATGCCTCAGTCCAGGGTCTTGGTTGGCCAAGCTGTTAGATCCAGAAAAAACTTCTTCCTTGTAGTTTTTGTTAGCTGCATAATAGGTAACAACAACATGTTAGTATATTTAAAGTACATCGGGCAGGTGATGCTAGACGAGTTTAAAGGTGAAGTACCTAGGCCGTGGCGAGTGCTTGGCATCTTGCCAGATGGTGGGAATCGGGTTCGAAACGTGAAGGGTGATGACGTTGTGCTGGCTGTCGGGGTCCGGTAAGGAGATCTAGAACCGTCGAGTAGGGTGTTTGTGGAGCGGCTCCTGTAGGGTGGACTACGGTGTGCGCGAAGAGGATCTGTGGTCGTGGACGAGGGCATTGGTGAAGCTGCTCCGGTGGTTTGGTTAAGGATGGTGTCGACAATGTGGATCTGCAGCGGTGGATGGGGCGTTAGAAGCTGCTCCGATAGGTTGGATGAGGGTGTGACGAAGCGGATATGTGTCCGTGGACTCGTGAGTTGGCAAAGCGGCCCCGGTAGGGTAGAGAATGGTATAGGCGAAGCTACTCCGGTAGGGTTGACGATGGTGTCGGCGAAGCGGCTCTGGTAGGGTTGAGGAAGGTGTCGGTGAATAGGATCAGAGGCCTTCGATGGGGGCGTTGGTGGGGCGGCTACAGGGGGTGTGGACGAAGCTTCTCCGGTGGGGAGTACGAATGAGACACTGCAGATGCGCTGCGGTTGACGAGAGTACCGGCGAAGCGGATCCGGTGTCGTGGACAAGGCCGGCATTGAATGGGCTGTGGTACAGTGGTGGATGAGCAGTCTACTTGTTTCTAGTGGAGGCGGGACGGGTAGATGCGGCTGTAGAAACAGATCCGGCGAGGTGGACGCCGCTGGTAGTGAATGGGCTCTGGTACGCTGATGGATGAGCAATCTAGGGTTTCGAGAGGGGAGGGGAAGAAAGGCCGATGAAGTATGGACGGTGTGATAGTCATTTTTGCGGGAGGGGGAGAGGAAAAGGGGGTGCAGTGTGGTGGGGGGAACCAGAAGTTACCAAGTGTAGCGACCCGACCCGAATGGGTCAAGTCTCTGTGCTTAAGTGTCATCCCTGGATCGGTATGCTGACACACACAGTACTCGAGGATTTATAACAGAGGTAAATCACATGTATAAAGTAACGTAAATACTATTACCTCAATCCATATAGCGGAAGCAACAAGGTTGTGGATTCCCATCAACACCAACGGCAAAGTTGAGTGTAGAAATCGTAACCCTAACGTATCACTTACTCGACGTAAGAAACCTGCAACATGAGACGTTGCAGCCCGAAACGGGTCAGTACATTGAATGTACTGGCAAATTCACACCATAGAGAAAATGATGAACAATGGCTATCACTATATGCATATATGGCTGGTGGAAAAGCTCTATGGTTATAAGGTTTTTGCGTAAAGCCAATTTTTCCCTACTGCAAAGGAATAAATTTATTTAACTATCATGGTGGTTGTTGAACATTGAGAATGGTTGACAGCATTCTCAATCCCAATTAAGTGAACAATTAAAACCCAACAACATTAATTAGAAGTAACATGATGAGATTCACATGATATTCAAGTACTAGATACTCAAGATTGTCCATAACCGGGGACACGGCTAATCATGATTAGTTTGTACACTCTGCAGAGGTTTGCGCACTTTTCCCCACATGACTCGATCGCCTCCGTTTGTTTTCTCGCACTACATGGTGTTTGAGAAACGGATGACCGAGACATAGTCTTTCAGAAGCGCTAGCACCTTACATGTGGGTAGACCGGTACACCTACTTTCCCCTACATCTGCTAGTCTACCCGGAAGAGTTCGCACGACTTAATCAACTATGCCAGAGCCCATAGTAGCATGTGGCTGCACACGGAAGTTTCTAGCATGAAAGATCTTATGATCCCTTTGAGCCTGGGTGGCGGTCCAAAATAAAACAGGCAAGTCCTGATAGACATCAGGTGCCTCAATCCACCCAGATGTGTGTTTAAGTTGCCACCTTAGATAAACCATTAAAATTATCAACTCACATCTGTCATGGATATCACTCACCCAATCCACGTCTACTAGCATAGCTTGGCATAATAAGCAAACGTAGAAGTAACTCCCAAAGGTTTCATAATAAACAGGTAATAGGTACTACCTCATCTACTTCCCATCCCACAATTTAATTAGATCCTAATCATGCAATGTGAGAGGATTGATCTAATGCAATAAAACATGGGTTGTAGAAAAGGTATGATCATAGTGTTACTTGCCTGCAAGGTAGATGAAGATGATTCATACTTAAAACTCTTGATAGATCTACTCGTCACACTCCGGTCAATCTATCGTAAGCAAACAATAGTAACCACACAACAAGTACTCATCTAAAGCACAAGTAAAACTCGAACGAGAGGACGAACCAGAAAGTTCAACTTAAGAACTCCGGTTGCAAAGAAAGAACGAACCGAACAAACGACGGAAAACAAACGGCGTAAGAAAACAACTCGGTTCTAGCAAGTTGAAACTAGGTCAAATTTTACCATAGCAAAAACTTGTTAAAGTTGATTAGACGGAACGGTGGTTTCGAGACGAAACTCCAGGCGCTTGAATCACCTGATTCCGATAAACGGGCGAGAAGATAAACTAGAACGAAGATCGGATCTGAGATCGCGATTGCGGAATAAATCCGACGAAAAGAAAGAGACGAACGGTTAAACGAACGGGCGTCGTTAACCGGGAATAATCGGTGGTCACGTTCGTTGAGACGAACTGTCCGAAAGAAGAACGAAAACCGATCTAGGGTTTTCGGAAAAGAAACCGAAAAAGAAAACGGAAAACCGATCTAGGGTTTCGGAAAAGAAACTGAAACGAAGAATCGGAGAGAAAAAACGGAAAAGAAAACCGGAATGGTTTCTTTTAAAAGAATCGAACTGCGGGGAAGAAAAAGAGAGGCGCGGGGCTACCTCCGGCGAGGCGGGGCGAACGGTGGCGACGGCGGCGTGCTAGGGCGCCGGCGGCGGCGCTATAGGGGCGGCGGCGGCGGGTGAGGGGCGCGGGGTGGGGCGCGGCTTGGGGAGGAGAGGGGGTTTGGGTTTGATTTGATGTGTTGGAGGGGGGTGTGGGGGTATTTATATAGGTGAGGGGGGGATTTACTTGGGGTAGGGGACAAGAAATAGACTAGGAAAGAAAAACAAAACAAAGGAAAGGGGAGGGGCTACGGCCTAGAGTCCAAGCCGGACTCGGCTAAGAGGCGAGGCGGCGGCCTGGTGCACTGGCGCCTGGCGCCTGCGCACGCGCGCAGCTAGGGAGGGCGGCCGGCTGGCTGGGCCTTTGGCCCGGCTGGCCTGGCTCACTTTTTTTTAAACGGTTTCGCGCGCAGAAAACAAAAGAAAAGAAAATCTAAACAAACTCCAAAAATTCTAAAGTAAATTTTCCCCGACTCCTAAAAATGAGTCAAACAAAATGAACTTTTCTACGGACCTAAAATGCAATTTTCGAAAACACGCATTTTCCCTATCCAAAGAAAAACAAACAAACACCGGAAAATGAAATTTGATCTAATTATTAAATCTTCATTTTTCCTATATTTTGGGAAAGTCATATTATTCCCTCTCTCATATTTTGATATCGGAAAAATAATTGAAGATGAAATAAATAAATCAAATGATCCTCTTTTCAAATTCGAGAAAACTCTCAAATATGAAAATAACGAAATCTCCAACTCTCTCCGAAGGTCCTTGAGTTGCGTGAAATTTCTAGGATCGACCAAAACGCAAGAAAATAAGATATGCATGATGATCTAATGTATAACATTCCAAATTGAAAATTTGGGATGTTACACCAAAGCAGCCCCGACCTATTATGTAGATGAGGGCGGTATTGTTATTGTTATTCTCCATGCACCAACGACAAAAGGGGAATTTCGCATGCTAAAGACTAGGTGGCGGGAATTTTAGAAGGAGGCGGAAATTTTGCCGCCCACGGGATCGTTCGTATCCAGTTTCAACTAATTTTGGACCGTGCTAGTAGGAAGGTCATGCGATACCGTGTACACGGGGCATGCATCAGCAGTTAATAACTAGTGTGAACTCCACCCCAGAAAAAAACATAATAACTCGGGATGATGCGCTGATAACTTGGACGTTCACACGGTCGCGGCCAATCGTACGGGTGTAGAGGCGCGTTCACAAAAAAGGAATCAAACGCTCAGCCTATGTATGTCTCATGTAAATAGATAATTTAGTGCCATTGGTTATTTACTTTAAACATAATGCATTGATGTGTTAGTGTAGAGGCGCACAAAAAGAAATGGATAGTGTAGTCCCACAAAAGAAATGGATATTGTAGTCCGCTACTTAAAAGTATTACCTCATATGATTACATAGCCTCCATTTCATAAATTGTGTACCCGTTGAATTCATATATGAATATTACATATATTACTTCATAATAGAACCTTAAATCATCCAAGAAAAATGAATTTGAATGCAAGAGTAACAATGGTGCATGTACATGATAGTTACATTGGTTGTTTGAAGAAACATCACTGTAACTTTGGCATGCACAATTGAAAAGGTTTATTTAGATAGAAAAAAATGTGATATGTGAGTGTCTAATATTTATAGCGTTGAATCGATATTGTACCTTTGGCCACGATACGAAGAAGATATTGATTTATGTTCAAGCGATGCACGTCCACGATCGCTAGATAGTGATTGATACGTCTCCAACGTATCTATAATTTTTGATTGCTCCATGCTATATTATATACTGTTTTGGGAAATATTGGGCTTTATTTTCCACTTTTATATTATTTTTGGGACTAACCTATTAATCGGAGGCCCAACCCAGATTTGTTGTTTTATGCCTATTTCAGTGTTTCGAAGAAAAGGAATATCAAACGGAGTCGAAACGGAACGAAATCAACTGGAGAAGTTATTTTTGGAAGAAAACCTACCGGATAGACTTGGACCCTACGTCAGAAGATGAAGGAGGTGCTCATGAGGGTAGGGGCGCGCCCCCCTGCCTCGTGGCCCCCCCTTCGGTCCACCGACGTACCCCTTGTACCCATATATACCTACGTATCGTAAAACTTCCAGAACGGAGATTAGATCAGGAGTTCCACTGCCAGAAGCCTCCGTAGCCACCAAAAGCCGATCTAGACCCGTTCCAGCACCCTGCCGGAGGGGGCAATCCTTCTCCAGTGGCTATCTTCATCATCCGGGTGCTCTCCATGACGAGGAGGGAGTAGTTCTCCCTCGGGGCTGAGGGTATGTACCAGTAGCTATGTGTTTGATCTCTCTCTCTCTCTCTCTCTCTCTCTCTCTCTCTCTCTCGTGTTCTTGATTTGGCACGATCTTGATGTATCGCGAGCTTTGCTATTATAGTTGGATCTTATGTTTCTCCTCCCCCTCTTCTCTCTTGTAATGAATTGAGTTTCCCCTTTGGAGTTATCTTATCGGATTGAGTCTTTAAAGATTTGAGAACACTTGATGTATGTCTTGCCATGCGTATCTGTGGTGACAATGGGATACCATGTGATTCACTTGATGTATGTTTTGGTGATCAACTTGCGGGTTCCGCCCATGAACCTATGCATAGGGGTTGGCACACGTTTTCGTCGTGATTCTCTGGTAGAAACTTTGGGGCACTCTTTGAGGTCCTTTGTGTTGGTTGAATAGATGAATCTGAGATTGTGTGACGCATATCGTATAATCATACCCATGGATACTTGAGGTGACATTGGAGTATCTAGGTGACATTAGGGTTTTGGTTGATTTGTGTCTTAAGGTGTTATTCTAGTACGAACACTAGGGCTGTTTGTGACACTTATAGGAATAGCCCAACGGATTGATTTGAAAGAATAACTTTGAGGTGGTTTCGTACCGTACCATAATCTCTTCGTTTGTTCTCCGCTATTAGTGACTTTGGAGTGACTCTTTGTTGCATGTTGAGGGATAGTTATGTGATCCAATTATGTTATTATTGTTGAGGGAACTTACACTAGTGAAAGTATGAACCCTAGGCCTTGTTTACTATCATTGCAATACCATTTACGCTCACTTTTATCATTAGTTACCTTGCTGTTTTTATAATTTCAGATTACAAATACCTTTATCTACTATCCATATACCACTTGTATCACCATCTCTTCGCCGAACTAGTGCACCTATACAATTTACCATTGTATTGGGTGTGTTGGGGACACAAGAGACTCTTTGTTAATTGGTTGCAGGGTTGCTTGAGAGAGACCATCTTCATCCTATGCCTCCTACGGATTGATAAACCTTAGGTCATCCACTTGAGGGAAATTTGCTACTGTCCTACAAACCTCTGCACTTGGAGGCCCAACAACGTCTACAAGAAGAAGGTTGTGTAGTAGACATCAAGCTCTTTTCTAGCGCCGTTGTCGGGGAGGTTAGCTCTTGAAGGTATATCTTTAGATCTTGCAATCGAGTCTTTTAGTTTCTTGTTTTATCACTAGTTTAGTTTATAAAATAAAACTATAAAAAATGGAATTGAGTTTATCTCATATGCTTCATCTTTTTAATATCTTTCGTGAGTATGATGGAAAGGAAAATTGTGCTCAAGTGCTAGAAGAAGAAATCTATAAAATGTTTGGCACTAAATATTTGAATGATGAGCATGATTGCAATGTTGTTAGTATGAATTCCTTCAATATCCATGATGCTAATGATATGCAAAGCCACAAGCTTGGGGAAGCTATGTTTGATGAAGATGATATTTTTTGTCCCCCAAGCTTTGATGAGCAAATTTACTATGATGAAAGCATGCCTCCTATCTATGATGATTATTGTGATGACATGTATGCTTTAAAGAATAATGATAACCATGAAACTTGTCATCTTGATCTTAATTTTCAATCACATGATAGTTATTTTGTTGAGTTTGCTCCCACTATTATTCATGAGAAGAAATTTCCTTATGTGGAGAGTAGTAAATTTTCTATGCTTGTAGATCATGAAAAGAATGCTTTAGGTACTAGTTATATTGTTAAATTCATTCATGATTCTACTGAAAATTATTATGAGGGAGGAACATATGCTTGTAGGAATTGCAATAATATCAAGTTTCCTCTCTATGTGCTTAAAATTTTGAAGTTATGCTTGTTTTACCTTCCTATGCAAGTTGATTCTTGTTCCCATAAGTTGTTTGCTCTCAAAATCCCTATGCATAGGAAGTATGTTAGACTTAAATGTGCTAGTCATATTCTTCATGATGCTCTATTTATGTTACAATTCTTATCTTTTATGTGAGCATCACTGTCATTATCATGCCTAGCTAGGGGCGTTAAACGATAGCGCTTGTTGGGAGGCAACCCAATTTTATTTTTTGTTCCTTGCTTTTTGCTCCTGTTTAGTAATAAATAATTCATCTAGCCTCTGTTTAGATATGGTTATATGCTTTTAATTAGTGTTTGTGCCAAGTAGAACCTTTGGGAAGACTTGGGGAAAGTCTTGTTGATCATGCTGTAAAAAACAGAAACTTTAGCGCTCACGAGAATTACTGCCATTTTTATTTGGAGAGTGCTATTTACTTAATTCCTTTTGCATATGATTAATAGATAAATTCCTTAGGTCCAGCAATTTATTTGAGAATTTTATGAGTTCCATAAGTATACGTTTGATCCAGATTACTACAGACTGTTCTGTTTTTGACAGATTCTGTTTTTCGTGTGTTGTTTGCTTATTTTGATGAATCTATGAGTAGTATCGGAGGGTATTAACCATATATAAGTTGGAATACAGTAGATATTATACCAATATGAATTAAGAATGAGTTCATTACAGTACCTTGAAGTGGTGATTTATTTTCTTATACTAACGGAGCTCACGAGTTTTCTACTTTAAGTTTTGTGTTGTGAAGTTTTCAAGTTTTGGGTAAGGATTCGATGGATTATGGAAAAAGGAGTGGCAAGATACTAAGCTCATGGCATCCCCAATATAATCTAAGGACACCTAAAAGCCAAAGCTTGAGGATGCCCCGGAAGGCATCCCCTCTTTCGTCTTCGTTCATCGGTAACTTTACTTGGAGCTATATTTTTATTCGCCACAGAATATGTGTTTTGCTTGGAGTGTCAATTTATTTTGTTAGTATTTGCTTGCTGTTATTTAGAATAATGTTTTGCATCTTTTATTTCAAGAAAAGTGGCATTGATAGCCTTTACTATGCCTATTTTAGAAGTCCACTTGTTGCTGTTTGAAAACAGAAAGTTTACCATTGTTGCAATAATTCCCTAGAAAAGTCAGAATGTGATAAAATGTTTAAACCTTTTGCATATTAAGCTCTGATAAATTTACTGCAGTGGGAATTTTATTTCATAATTTTTAGAGCTAGGGAAGTATGGATGTTGCAGCATTCTTTACAGACTATCCTGTTTAGGCAGATTGCTGTTATGTTTGCATTGTTTGCATATGGTTGCTTCTTTAATGATTCTATTTGAGGATAGGACTATTAAATTCGATGGTGCGGGAGTACGGATCGGAGCACAGGAGCAGAGCAGGCAAACCGCGTCCAATCGGGTGTGGCTGTGGTAGAAAGTTGATGGTCGCCGCAATTCAGCTGGCCCGCATGTCATGCACACAAAGGCAGAGGAGAGGTGGGGCCGAGAGGGATGAGGCGCACGTTGGGGGACGTCGTGCCGTGGGTTGGAGCGGTGTCGTGGGAATCGCGTGTGGGTGTGGAAGTGGTAGAAACAAGAAACGTGATTGTCGTCGTGGTTCAACTTCCGTGGACAAGCTGTCATGTCTGCTGACACATGCATTGCATACTGCTCACTACAAGGAGCAGTAGTAGAGAAAACTTGTTCCAAAGATACCATTTTTCCGATAAAATTCTCGATATATCATTAGTTTTTACACATGGGATTACTCCTGCAAGGGTCAATCACAATAGGTGTTTTGTAAAAAAAATGCATCCTGATGTTCCCTACAATGCACGGGCATCTTGCTAGTTATAAAAGAAGCCCACACGGGCATCTTGCCACAGGGTGTGCCACCGACCCAAACTCAATTTTGTTCAGACGCTTAGGTGCACCGGATGTCGTGCCACGCTACAAAATGTAAAAAAACAGCTCCAATTTTTTAAAACTTGTTATCTTCAAACCATCAAAACAGCCTGATGAATATATTTTGAGTGAAGCATGATTAACTTTTACTGATATATGTATATCAAAACTAGAGTGTTTATATTTCAAGCCCGTGAACAAGTATTATTCTACTACTTTGGATCCAATGCAACGCATGGGCCGGCCCATTGGTAGTAGTAGTCTCTATCTCTATCTCTAATCTACTCTTATAGAAAACCAGAGTTGTTGATGATGGTGTGTCTGCCATCCTGCAGTATGGGCCGTCCGATTTATATCTAACGGATAGGAAGGAAACTATGACAATTTTGAAAAAAAGGTACCCACACCCTTCTTATGCTAACAAGATGACCGTGCGTTGCACGGAACATCAAGATGCATTTTTATGAGTAGTTTATCTTGTGGGAGAAAAGGATGAATGAGGGAAGGCCTTATTTGCAAATGTGGAGAGGGTGTGGGTATCTTTTTTGCAAAATTGCCATAGTTTCCTTCATATCTGTCTGATCTATATCTAATGGATAGGAAGGAAACTATGAAAATTTACCCGCACTCCTCTCCACATTTGCAGATAAGGCCTTCCCTCGTTCATCCTTTTCTCCCACAAGATCTTGATGTCTGTGCAACGCACGGGCATCTTGCTAGTCTCTACTCTTATAAAAAACAGAGTTGGTGATGATGGTGTGCCTGCCACCCTGCAATATAGGCCGTCTGATTTATATCTGATGGATAGGAAGAAAACTGTGGCAATTTTGCAAAAATAAACCTACACCCCTCTCCACATTTGCAAATAAGGCCTTCCATCATTCATCCTTTTCTCTCACAAGATAAACTACTCATACAAATGCATCTTGATGTTCCGTGCAATGCACGAGGATGTTTCCTTGGGGGTCTCTCCAGCGCGGCATGGCCATAGTTGCAAGTTGACGCCCCTTGAGATGCCGACGTTGAGGGGCACTCGGATTTTGTCCGATGTGCAGGTAAGATGAGTTTGATCACGTAGTAAATGCATTCTAAAGACTACATCCGTGTCCATTTCTTAATTCTCCCCCTACCCACTGTTTCACAGGTTAGGCTTGGTGCGAGTGGGGATTGGCTTGCATATGTATGGAAGGGTACCAACATCAATTTGCACAACATTTACAACGGTGACACCGTTCCCGTAGAACCTTTGTCCAACATTGGGATCAGCCATGCAACGGTTCACCGCCTTAATTGGTACGATGGAAGTGAGATTGAAGAAGATAGCACGAACCTTGCACATGGCGGTCAAAGGTGGAAGATGTTGTATGCGGCCGATTTGTTGCCGTACGAGTACGAAGACGCTGTGCTCCTTTCTAACCGCATCTTCGCGGTGACAAACCAGGGGACTTGTTTCGTATGGGACACATCCTATGAGATACTCCCTCTCTGCCAGTTTATTTGTTCTGAATTTTTTTGTTTTATAAGTTTCAAATTCAAATTTAGAGCTCCCCATCACATGTTGAGATTACAATGTCCATTAAATCGTTGCGTGCATGTATAGTAAAGAAACAAATCTCGAGTTTGCCACGAGTTCGTGCAGCGGTAGCACCACAAGGCCCAGCGCAGGAGTTACATTTACCTCTCGGGGCCCTCGGGTCTGAGCTTCAGCACCTTACGACACCTGCCTTTGAGTCAATAACATGTGGACCCGATAGGTGGCTGGTCCACATGTCATGTTCCCGAAGGCAGAGGGGTAGTGGGGTCGAGAGGGGTGAGCCGCAGGTCGGGGGACGTGTGGTGTCATGGGTTCGAGCGGCATCGTGGGAATTGCGTGTGGTTGTGGTAGAAACTTGATGCTCGCCGCATTTCAGTTGGCCCACATGTCATGCACACAAAGGCAGAGGGGCGGTGCGGCCGAGAGGGGTGAGGCGCACGTCGGGGACGTGGTGCCGTGGGTTGGAGCGGCGTCATGGGAATCATGAGTGGCAATGGATGAAACGTGATGGTCGCCGTAGTTGAACTTCCATGGACAAGTTGTCATGTCTACAGACACATGCATTGCATACCAATCACTAGAAGGAGTAGTAGAGAAAGCTAGGCGGATAAATAGTTCCTTATAGTCAAGCGGACCCACGCTACTACTTGTTCCAAAGACATGCACACCATCGAAATAGTCCATCTATATCAATATACACAGAGAGGGAATAAATTTTTTTACAACAGAGGAAATAGTTCGTCCATCCATAATGCCTTGCTGCTGGTGCAGCATCTTCTTCTTCTTGTTGTTGTTCTCATTTCCTATGGGAGACGGCTTCACAACAAGCTCTCTGGACCTTGCAGCTATCTCGAAACTCACACGGGCATCGAGGGTAGCATATTTTATCCGCTCGTACATCAAGGGATAATTCTCCCATCCAGACGACCTTAATGCCAGCATCTCGTGAAACGTCTCCAACGTATCTATAATTTTTGATTGTTCCATGCTATTATATTATCTGCTTTGGATGTTTAATGGGCTTTATTATGCACTTTTATATTATTTTTGGGACTCTATTAACCGAAAACCCAGTGCAAATTGATGTTTTTTTGCCTATTTCAGTGTTTCGCAGAAAAGGAATATCAAATGGAATCCAAACGGAATGAAACCTTCGCGAGGATCTTTTTTGGAACAAACGCAATCCAGGAGACTTGGAGTGGACGTCAAGGAAGAAACGAGGCGGCCACGAGGTACTGATGCTGAATCTTGTGAAATTAATACTGCTTTGTTGAATCTTGTTATGAAAGATCAATTTTCTGGCCTTCCTAGTGAAGATGTCGCTACCCATCTAAATAGCTTCGTTGATTTGTGTGATATGCAAAAGAAGAAATATGTGGATAATAATATTGTTAAATTGAAGCTATTTCCATTTTCGCTTAGAGATCGTGCTAAAACTTGGTTCTCTTCTTTGCCTAAAAATAGTATTGATTCATGGAATAAGTGCAAAGATGCTTTTATCTCTAAGTATTTTCCTCCCGCTAAGATCATCTCTCTTAGAAAAAATATTATGAATTTTAAGCAACTTGATCATAAGCATGTTGCACAAGCTTGGTAGAGGATGAAATTAATGATACGTAATTGCCCTACACATGGTTTGAATTTATTGATGATTATATAGAATTTTTATGCTGGATTGAATTTTGCTTCTAGAAATCTTTTAGATTCGGCCTCGGGAGGCACTTTTATGGAAATCACTTTAGGAGAAGCTACTAAACTCCTAGATAATATTATGGTCAATTATTCTGAATGGCACACTGAAAGATCCACTAGTAAAAAATTTCATGCTATTGAAGAAATTAATGTTTTGAGTGGAAAGATGGATGAACTTATGAATTTTTTTGCTAATAAGAGTGCTTCTTCTGATCCTGATGATATGCCTTTGTCCACTTTGATTGAGAATAATAATGAATCTATGGATGTGAATTTTGTTGGTAGGAACAATTTTGGTAACAACGCGTATAGGGGAAACTTTAATTCTAGGTCGTTCCCTAGTAATTCCTCTAATAATTATGGTAATTCCTACAACAACTCTTATGGAAATTTTAATAATATGACCTCTTATTTTGAGAGTAGTGTTAAAGAATTTATAAATTCGCAAAAGAATTTCAATGCTTTGCTTGAACAAAAATTGCTTAAGATTGATGAGTTGGCTAGGAACGTGGATAGAATTTCTCTTGATGTTGATTCTTTGAAACTTAGATCTATTTCACCTAAGCATGATATCAATGAGTCTCTCAAAGCCATGAGAATTTCCATTGATGAGTGCAAAGAAAGAACCACTAGGATGCATGCTAAAAAAGATTGCTTTGTGAAAGCGTGTTCTTCTAGTTTTCATGATAATAATGATGACGATCTAAAAGTGATTGGTGTGTGTCCTATTAAGTCTTTGTTTGCCAATATGAATCTTAATAAAGATGGGACTGGAGATGAGTCAACTTTAGTTAGAAGGCGTCCCAATGATTCGGAGTTTTTAGATCTTGATGCAAAAATTGGTAAAAGTGGGATCGAAGAGGTCAAAACTTTACATAGCAATGAACCCACTATTTTGGATTTCAAGGAATTTAATTATGATAATTGATCTTTGATATATTGTATTTCCTTGTTGCAATACGTGTTAAATTCTCCTCATGCTTATGATCAAAACAAAGCTTTTACTAAACATATCGTTGATGCTTTAATGCAATCTTATGAAGAAAAACTAGAATTAGAAGTTTCTATCCCTAGAAAACTTTATGATGAGTGGGAACCTACTATTAAAATTAAGATTAAAGATAATGAATGCTATGCCTTATGTGATTTGGGTGCTAGTGTTTCCACGATTCCAAAAACTTTGTGTGATGTGTTAGGTTTCCGTGAATTTGATGATTGCTCTTTAAATTTGCATCTTGCGGATTCCACCATTAAGAAACCTATGGGAAGAATTAATGATGTTCTTATTGTTGCAAATAGGAATTATGTGCCCGTAGATTTTATTGTTCTTGATATAGATTGCAATCCTACATGTCCTATTATTCTTGGTAGACCTTTCCTTAGAACGATTGGTGCAATTATTGATATGAAAGAAGGAAATATTATATTCCAATTTCTGTTAAGGAAAGGCATGGAACACTTTCCTAGAAATAAAATTAAATTACCTTATGAATCTATTATGAGAGACACATATGGATTACATACCAAAGATGACAATACCTAGATCTATTCTTGTTTTATGCCTAGCTAGGGGCGTTAAACGATAGCGCTTGTTAGGAGGCAACCCAATTTTATTTTTGTTCCTATTTAGTAATAAATAAATCATCTATCCTCTATTATGGTTGTTTTTTTATGTTTTAATTAGTGTTTGTGCCAAGTAAAGCCTTTAGGATCTTCTTGGGTGATTGTTATTTGATCTTGCTGGAAAAAATAGAAAGTATGCGCTCACGAGAATAATTTTCATTTTTTTACAAGAGAGTGATAAAATACCAATTCCAACTACAGTGGATCAATATACAAATTATTTAGGATTTCCTAATTTCTCAGGATTTTTGGAGTTACATAAGTATTCGAAACCTACAGATTCTTTTTTTCGTGTGTTGTTTGCTTATTTTGATGAATCTATGGCTAGTATCGGGGGTATGAACCATAGAGAAGTTGTAATACAGTAGGTTTAACACAAATATAAATAAATAATGAGTTCATTACAGTACCTTAAAGTGGTGGTTTGTTTTCTTATACTAACGGGGCTCATGAGATTTTCTGTTGAGTTTTGTGTTGTGAAGTTTCAAGTTTTTGGGTAAAGATTTGATGGATTTTGGAACAAGGAGTGGCAAGATCCTAAGCTTGGGGATGCCCAAGTCACCCTAAGTTAAAATTCAAGGACAAATAAAAGCCTAAGCTTGGGGATGCCCCGGAAGGCATCCCCTCTTTCGTCTTCATCTATCGGTAACTTTACTTGAGGCTATATTTTTATTCACCACATGATATGTGTCTTGTTTGGAGCATCTTGTATGATTTGATTTTTTGCTTTTTAGTTTACCACAATCATCCTTGTTGTACACACCTTTTGTAGAGACACACATGAATCGGAATTTATTAGAATACTCTATGTGCTTCACTTATATCTTTTGAGCTAGATAATTTTGCTCTAGTACTTCACTTATATCTTTTTAGAGCACGGTGGTGGTTTTATTTTATAGAAATTATTGATCTCTCATGCTTCACTTATATTATTTTGAGAGTCTTTTAGAACAGCATGGTAATTTTCTTTGGCTATAAAATTGGTCCTAATATGATAGGCATCCAAGCTAAGACGGGTATAATAAAAACTCTCATATAGAGTGCATTAAATACGATGAGAAGTTTGATTCTTGATAGTTGTTTTGAGATATAAGGGTGGTAATATTATAGTTGTGCTATTTGAGTAATCATGGAATTGAGAAATACTTGTGTTGAAGTTGGCAAGTCCCGTAGCATGCACGTATGGTAATCGTTGTGTGACAAATTTGAAGCATGAGGTGTTCTTTGATTGCTTTCATTATGAGTGGCGGCTGGGGACGAGCGATGGTCTTTTCCTACCAATCTATCCCCCTAGGAGCATGTGCGTAGTGCTTGGTTTTTGATGACTTGTAGATTTTTGCAATTAGTATGTGAGTTCTTTATGACTAATGTTGAGTCCATGGATTATACGCACTCTAGCCCTTTCATCATTGCTAGCCTCTTCGGTACTGTGCATTGCCCTTTCTCACCTCGAGAGTTGGTGCAAACTTCGCCGGTGCATCCAAACCCCATGATATGATATGCTCTGTCACACATAAACCTCCTTATTTCTTCCTCAAAACAACCACCATACCTACCTATTATGTCATTTCCATAGCCATTCCGAGATATATTGCCATGCAAATTTCCACCACTCTGTTTATTATGACACGCTCCATCGTTGTCATATTGCTTTGCATGATCATGTAGTTGACATCATATTTGTGGAAAAGCCACCTTCATAATTCTTTCATACATGTCACTCTTGATTCATCGCATATCCCGGTACACTGCCGGAGGCATTCACATAGAGTCATAATTTGTTCTAAGTATCGAGTTGTAAGTAAATAAAAGTGTGATGACTTTCATTATTAGAGCATTCTCCCATGTGAGGAAAGGATGATGGAGACTATGATTCCCCCACAAGTCGGGATGAGACTCCGTATGAAAAAAAAGGCCATAAAAAAGAGGCCATAAAAAAGAAAAAAATGAGAGAAAAAGAGAGAAGGGGAAATGTTACTATCCTTTTTCCACACTTGTACTTCAAAGTAGCACCATGATCTTCATGATAGAGAGTCTCCTATTTTGTCACTTTCATATACTAGTGGGAATTTTTCATTATAGAACTTGGCTTGTATATTCCAATGATGGGCTTCCTCAAAATGCCCTAGGTCTTCGTGAGCAAGCAAGTTGGATGCACACCCACTTAGTTTCTTTTGTTGAGCTTTCATACATTTATAGCTCTAGTGCATCCGTTGCATGGCAATCCCTACTCCTTGTATTTACATCAATTGATGGGCATCTCCATAGCCCGTTGATTAGCCGCGTCAATGTCAGACTTTCTCCCTTTTTGTCTTCTCACACAACCTCCATCATCATATTCTATTCCACACATAGTGTTATGTCCATGGCTCGTGCTCATATATTGCGTGCAAATTGAAAGAGTTTGAAAAGGCTAAGTACGAAACAATTGCTTGGCTTGTCATCGGGGTTGTGCATGATGGGAGCATTTTGTGTGACGAAAATGAAGCATGGCCAAACTATATGATTTTGTAGGGATAAGCTTTCTTTGGCTATGTTATTTTGATAAGACACAATTGCTTAAGTATTATTTCTCCCTTTCTTTAGCATGCTTGAAGTATTATTATTTTTATGTCAATATTAAACTTTTGTCTTGAATCTTTCGGATCTGAATATTCATGCCACAATAAAGAAAAATTACACTAAAAACTATGTTAGGTAGCATTCCACATCAAAAATTCTGTTTTTATCATTTACCTACTCGAGGACGAGTAGGTATTAAGCTTGGGGATGCTTGATACATCTCCAACCTATCTATAATTTTTGATTGTTCCATGCTATTATATTATCTGTTTTGGATGTTTAACGGGCTTTATTATGCAGTATTAGATTATTTTTGGGACTAACCTATTAACCGAAACACCAGTGCAAATTGTTGTTTTTTTTGCCTATTTTAGTGTTTCACAGAAAAGGAATATCAAATGGAATGAAACCTTCGCGAGGATCTTTTTTGGAACAATCGCAATCCAAGAGACTTGGAGTGGACGTCAAGGAAGCAACGAGGCGGCCACGAGGTAGGGCGGCGCGCCCAGGGGGGCAGGCGTGCGCCCCACCCTCGTGGGCCCCTCTTAGCTCCACCGACCTACTTCTTTTGCCTATATATACTCTTATACCCTGGAAACATCCAGGGGAGCGATGAAACCACTTTTCCACCGCCGCAACCTTCTGTACCCGTGAGATCCCATCTGGGGACCTCTTCCGGCGATCTGCCGGAGGGCGATTCGATCACAGAGGGCTTCTACATCAACACCATAGCCCCTCTGATGATGTGTGAGTAGTTTACCACAGACCTTCGGGTCCATAGTTATTTGCTAGACAACTTCTTCTCTCTCTTTGATCTTCAATACAAAGTTCTCATCGATGTTCTTGGAGATCTATTCGATGTAATCCTTTTTGCGGTGTGTTTGCCGAGATCCGATGAATTGTGGGTTTATGATCAAGTTTACCTATGAACAATATTTGATTATTCTCTGAATTCTTATATGCATGATTTGATATCTTTGCAAGTCTCTTCGAATTATCAGTTTGGTTTGGCCTACTAGATTGATCTTTCTTGCAACGGGAGAAGTGCTTAGCTTTGGGTTCAATCTTGCAGTGCTCGATCCCAGTGACAGAAAGGGAACCGACACGTATTGTATTGTTGCCATCGAGGATAAAAAGATGGGGTTTATATCATATTGCTTGAGTTTATCCCTCTACGTCATGTCATCTTGCCTAATGCGTTACTCTATTCTTATGAACTTAATACTCTAGATGCATGCTAGATAGCGGTAGATGTGTGGAGTAATAGTAGTAGATGCAGAATCGTTTCGGTCTACTTGACACGGACGTGGTGCCTATGTTTATGATCATGCCTATATAATCTCATAACTATGCGTTTTTCCATCAATTGCTCGACAGTAATTTGTTCACCCACCGTAATATATGCTATCTTGAGAGAAGCCACTAGTGAAATTTATGGCCCCCGGGTCTACTTTACATCATATATGTTTCCAATCTACAATTCTAGTTTACTATTTATTTTGCAATCTTTACTTTCCAATCTATACAAAAATACCAAAAATATTTATCTTATTATCTTTATCAGATCTCACTTTTGCAAGTGGCCGTGAAGGGATTGTCAACCCCTTTATCACGTTGTTTGCAAGGTTCTTATTTGTTTGTGCAGGTACTAGGCGATTTGCGTGTAGTCTCCTACTGGATTGATACCTTGGTTCTCAAAAACTGAGGGAAATACTTACGCTACTTTGTTGCATCACCCTTTCCTCTTCAAGAGAAAACTAACTCATGCTCAAGAGGTAGCATCTCGTCACCCTTCTGAAGATTTGTTCCGAACACAAAATTTGCTACGTCGAATAGGGATGGTGTCGGTTTATCACAATCTTCTATAGGAATTTTTATTTTGGTTTGTACGTTAGCGATGATTTTGAAATCAAGGTTGTACGGCTCCAACTTCTGTTTGTCCCCTGCGATGGCTGCCCCACAGAAGTATATGTCCTCCCGAGACAAGAAATTGTGAAGCTCACCTGGTATGGAGGGCGCGTGTATGATGTGGTATACCAAAACATCATCTTCGAAGCACAGTTGAAGGACGGAGGCGTGTTGGATCTTCCCAGTGGAACGCTCCGTGTACTCTGCGTCGAGACTGATGACCTTCATCTCCACCTTTTGGAGGGAGTTGGATACATTGTTGATCCACTTCCGAACAACCCTTGGGTGGTCGGTGACTATGGTAACTATGCTTAACGAGCCTTCGACGAGGACATGTTGGACACTAAAAGCCTGCATCTCGATCTCTTTCGCCATTTGGAACCGCTGGACCGGAGGGCTATGGTTTGGATAATTAGGATTAGATGGCTAGTCTAACTGAAGAAGATGATTATTTATAGGGGCTTCGGAATTACTCCAAGAGGATGTGAAGAGGTTAAAACAATGTGAATGCAGTGTGGTTTGGATGCAAATGAAGATGATGGAGTAGTGAAGAAGCCAAGGAAAATCGGTTCCCGATGGAGAAGTAAATGGGAGAAGTGGCCTGCAGGCAGTTAATT
This sequence comes from Triticum dicoccoides, assembly GCF_002162155.2. Classification (NCBI taxonomy): domain Eukaryota; kingdom Viridiplantae; phylum Streptophyta; class Magnoliopsida; order Poales; family Poaceae; genus Triticum; species Triticum dicoccoides. Next base: position 338,825,486 of record NC_041392.1, read on the forward strand.
AGATGGCTAGCAGAACTTATATATTGTGTTGTCTGTCTGTTTACTTTGCACAGCCTTCAAGATATTTCCCCGTCATTGATAAAGACGATGAACCGTTATGTACGAGTTTTTTGGTTTCAACATAGGCCTGCCCGTAGCGATCCACTGCTTCCATCCTGATTGTGCCGCCTGCGTGAAATTTTTGTATGCAAGTTCAGTGTGCTATGCTGTTCTATATGATTGTGTCAACTATATAAGTTTTTACTAAGCATCATCAATGCATATGGCTGAAAGATGTATTTATCAGCATCGACCGATGGGTCTCTCTCTCACACGCACAAACACACACACACGCACAAATGGGACCCGTTGAATTATTTCTTCGCTCGTGACAGTTTTTAATTAGGTTTCACTATACTCTAACTTTTTTCTTAAGTTATTAATTGAGCTCAATGATTTCAAAAAGTTGTAGAGAAGCCTTGTTTGGGCCTTTCCGGCGTCGCTGAATGTGGGCTAAGTAGCCATGTAAGGTTGTACTGTACTACATAGGCCTTTTTTCAACATCAGCAATGCAACTGGGTCGACAGTTGTACACAATCCGGGTGAACTTGTTATTCTCCGCCCCGCTCGGCTGCAAATCTTTCCTAGAAGGGATGCATTAGGCTTAACAAGAAAATGGGATTTAAGAAATAATAAATGGGATGTAATTATAAAAACTGGGCAGTAACTATAAAAAAATGTACCAAACACGTAATTAGTTTATAAAATATTACTTTTGAATTTTGAAAATTTTAATTTTATTAATTGTTGCACGCGCAATGTTTCTTTGGATTTCTACATAATACAAATTTATATTGAAATTGTATTTAATCTGACTAGAAATTTCGAGATAAAAATATTTCGGATCCCATCAAAATCTGGAAAATTTTATTGAATTCTAATTTGAACGGTTGGTTGAAATTAATAATCATTGTCCTAGCTAGAAATGGGTTGTATTTTTAACAAACTATAAATAGGTTGTAGTAAATTTCATTAGAATTCAAAAATGAACTATACATTCTTACAAATCGTAAATGGGCTATAAGTTCTCTCCACACACTTGTGGGCCTACTAGGTTGACGCGTCCCTAAAAAAGGTAAGTTGACGCGTATGCAAGGCTTTGTCAACTTATAGTCAAAACACAGTTCTAGCAACAGTGTCCGTTGAATGTCCATCCAACGGATGTCGTGCTTCTTCTTCAATCTCGGATATTCTAGCTTCAGTTGCCCAAAAAATGATTCCTCCCCCAGACATCTGGGGCGCACCGTTTCGAAGGCTGACCTGTGGGTCTACTAAGTTGATGCGTACCAAGGGCTTTGTCAACTTAGTCAATATAAACGATTTTAACTACAGTGACCGTATGATGTCCATCCAATGACCGTCATGATTCTTCAACCTCTGGTGTTCTTGCTCCAGCCGCCTAAAGCAGCACCGGTCATGCCGCCTGCTCCTGCTTCTCGTGGACGGCTGTGCTGCCGCGGAGGCCTCACCGCCCTCTACCACTCCCACCACTGGCCAGGCCATGCGGCGACAGCATCCTCACACCGCAGTCAAACCAGTGAACCCTCGTACTCCTCTCCGCGTGGGCATCCACTATCGCGTCTTCCTCGGCTCCGCGTCGTCCCCTTCCTAGGCCTCACCATCGTCCACCGCCTTGGTGCTCTCGGCGCGGTGTGGTCAATGTGGTCAACGAACGACTTCCATCGGAAGAGTACTGTACGTGAAGAGGCTAACAACTAGGTCCATGGCCGCAGCAAGGAAGTGCCTCCTTATTACACACAAAATAATTATTTCTCCACCTGACAGCAGGGACCCACCGGACGGGCCACTGTATTTCTTGAAAAAAACATTTCCCCCTGACTGTTGGGACCCACCAGCTACATCTTCGCACGCAAGGAAGTGCGTCCATATTACGGGCAAAAAAATTATGATTCACCCCCTGACTATTGGGACCCACCAGCTACATCTTCGCACGCAAGGAAGTGCCTGACAGTCGGGACCCACCTGGTCGAAGCGTATGTAGCATTGTCATTCTGGTCACGAATGTGTACGTACATACGATCGGTCTGTCTGCAGACTGCAGCGATGAACCGTGGCCGTGTAAGGAAGGGCATGTGTCGTAGTAGAGGCGCGCACATAGCATGTACACGTACATACATCGGCCAGGGTGCAAGAAAGTAAATACGGCCACGTACGTACATATGGGGGGGTCTGGAATGCCTACTCGCGCATACGTACGGCCAGGGCTCCTGTACATGGCTGGGTCAGAACGGAGAAACTGCGTCGTCATAGTGTTCATGGGGAGGCAACAGAATGCGTCGTGTTCATCGGGAGGCAACGGAATGCGTGTTGTTCATCGGGAGCCAACTGGCTTGGATGGAACAGCCGATGGAAACGAGGCCTGGCGTACCGCAGAACGGAGGAAACGGCCTTGTGTTTGACCGGCCACGGTCGAAATGGGATCCTGTTCATCGGGAGGGGTCTGGCGTACCGCAAAATGGAGGAAACAGACCTCCTACGGTGGAAACGGGGTCCTGTTGATCGGGAGGGGTGTAGCGTACCGCAAAACGGAGGAAACAAACTTGTGTTGGAGCGCTACGGTCGAAACGGGGGTCCTGTTCATCGGGAGGGGTGTGGCGTACCGCAAAACGGGACTCCACGGGATATTATTCATCTCCACCGTCGACCTCCTCCAGCCTCCATGGGCTACTATTCATCCACCATCGACCTCCTCCAGCCTCCACCTGTGACTGTTCATCCGCGGGCTCCTGTTCATCCAGCCACCACCGCGTGCTCGTTCATCGGCTACTGTTCAACCAACCCTCTCCACGGGGTCCTGTTCAACCACCCCTCCACGGGCTACTGTCCATCCGGCCCTTCACCTGCTACTGTTCATCCGGCCCTCCACCGGCTACTGTTCAACCAGCCCTCCACGGGGTCCTGTTCATCCACCGGCTTGATCGATCGGGGTACTGTTCATCCAACGGCAACAACCTCTACTACCACTTGGTCCTATTCATCCAACCCCCAACCGGGAACTGTTCATCCAAACCCCCCAACAATGCTCACTATTCATCCAGAGGCAGCATCGATTGGCTTCAGTTAGCAGCAGTAGCGAAGGAAACACTCAGGTTCAGATAACAGCAAGGGATCGATCGATCGCTCGTGTTCAGTAACGCGTAGCCTGCAGTGCAATCGCTCGGGTTCAGTTAGAGCCCAATGCCTCGCTCTGGTTTAGCTAGAGCCCAACGTCTCGCACACACGCGCGTACGTACGAGATAAACGCGCATCGCTTGGCCCCCGACCACCCACCGTAACCAGGGACTCCCTGATATTTTCCTCGCCCTCACTTCTACCACAGTTTTTTCAGTCATGGACGGCCCAAAGAATGTCATGCAGCTGCGTCTCCGGCCCGCCCAGGACGAAAAGCCCATTTTCTGTCATGATTTATTGTCATAGAAGTAGGACCCCACCACATCTATGATGATACCGGGTTTTGTGACAGTTATCGTCATAGAAGTGTCATAAGTATGACAACAAAAAATTCGTTCGGCCCAAAATGTCATGGATGTGTCTTTCTTTTGTAGTGATGGTTTTCAAACTTGAGTTGCACAAAGCCTTTGACTCTATTTGTTGGGGGTCCCTCCTCATTCTCCTCTCTAGAGGTTTTTCGCCTACTACTGCAAGCTGGATCCGAACTCTGCCTATCTCAAGCAAGACGGCGCTGCTGCTAAATGGGTCGTCGGGTCATTGGATCAACTATAAGAATGGTCTACGGCAGGGTGACCCTCTTTCACCCTATCTCTTTATTATCATCACAAACCTGCTTCAACGCTTAATCATCCAGTCTTTCTCGCTGACCAACTCTGCCACCCGATCTACAATGACAGACCCCCGAATGTGCACCAATATGTTGACGACACCCTAATCATTGCATATGCTTCTAGCCATGCCGCGACCAAACTCAAAGGCATCCTTGGCAAGCTTGCCCTTGCTACCGGCCTCTCTATCAACTTTCAGAAAACTATCTTCGCTCCCATCAACACGGACCCCCACAACCAGCCTTAGCATCACCCAAACCTTTGGTTGTGACCTCTCCTCCTTCCCATAGATTTATCTAGGTATCCCTCTCTCTCACACGCGCCTTCCGTCCCCTGCTTTTGAACTCGTCATTTAGTGCTTCCTAAAATACCTCACTGGTTGGTCGGCAAAACTTCTCTCTCGAGGAGCCAGACTTACACTAATCTCCTCCACTCTAGATGCCCTCGCCACTCACTTTATGTCCGTCTTTAGAATACCCGAGAAGGTTAGACGCTATTTGTAGATCCTTCTTCTAGGCGGCTGACGAAAATTGCTCCGGGGCAAAATGCCGCCTTATCGCCTAAAAAAATGTGTGCACACCCAAGACGGCTGGCGGCCTTGGTATCAAAATTTTGACTCTCCAAAACAGTTTCCTCCTCATGAAATTCTCTTTCAAACTTCTCCAAAAACCTGACCTGCCTTGGGTCAACTAGTTTTTCTAACACTACCCTCTTGACTTCACGCTTAAGCCCCAAAACCCCCACTACATCTGGAAAATAGTTAACCATCAGCTATGCCAACTTCATAAAATTTCCTTCGTCCTTACTAAGAATGGCATTTCCACCTTCTTCTGGCTCAATGATTGGCCTGTGTCGACTCCGCTCGTAGAAAACTACTCCCCACCTCTTTTCTCACTCCACTTCCCCCTCTGTCCTGGTATCTCATGTCATGCATAATGGTTTACTCGCTAACCTATGGAACCTCCTAACCAACGTGGCTTCTGATGAGCTTGCATCTGTTTTGTCTTTGTTGCAGGATGTTACCACAAGCGGTGCGCCCGACGACAGGTTCCTCACCTACTGTTCCTCGTTCCCCTCGAGGTGCGCCTACACATTTCTCTCCTCCGACCATGAGCTTGATCTCGCTGCGGGGTACATCTAGGCTCAAAGGCACCTATCAAGGTTAAGATCTTCGGCTGGCTTCTCCATCGTGACAGGTTAAGCACGATGGCGAACTTACATCACACGACCATCACCTTGGTGTCGTCTTGCCTTCGCTGCAACTTATCTTTTGAGGACGCGACGCACCTCGCCCTCCTCGGCCCATGCATGGCTTAGGTCTGGTCCCTCTTGGGTCTTCAGGCCCCTCACTCCATCGACCACATCTGGGATACTCCTACTTCGGTTGGCCTCGACATCAACACGTGGCCTACGTTGCCCTCGCCATCCTGTGGAAGCTCTGGGACTCCAGAATGCTCATGTTTTCCGTAACGAGATACACTCCCCTCTAGATTCTATTCGGAACATTATCTCCGATTTTATGCTTTGGGCCTTTAGATTTAAGGACCATGTTAGTAGGGAGGTTCCCGTGTCTTGGCGCATGTACCTGTCCTCTCGCTGTAATCTCTAAGTAACCTGCAACTTGCCCTTGGGCACCTTTGACTAATATATTCAGGTGGGGATCTCCCCCCCCCGCCGGTCCCGTGATTGCTCAAAAGACTTTGACTATGGCTTTTTAGTTGCTTTCGTACTGCAATTATGAGAAATTGCACGTGAGAATGCAATTCAACCTAAATCATCAAAAAGACGATCTTGGAACGATTAAGTCAAGCACCAACTGCATTTTAAAAGAGAAAAAAGAACTCAAGGAAGAGCTTGATCAAATGACAAAAGACTAAACATCTCCATTCCCATCAGATCTAGTTTTGCCTGCATCTTTTTCTCTTACTGAGGTCAAGAGGCATCGTGAAAAAGGAATGAGAAACTTCCTCGATGAAACATAAGTACCAAAGCTTTGATGTTCCAGCCAAGGTACTCATTCCAGCATTCTATAATGCACATAGAAGATTTGGGCTGGTTCCTTCGGAAACACTGCTGCTATCATAGCAATTCATTGGGCACTACTTTTAGCATACCTTGAGATACTATCACGTGCATCTTGGCCTTTTGGTTTCTTGTAAACATGAATTTCCTTGCATTTCACAGTCATCAATACTAGTTATCATAAGATATAGAAGTTCTACAACTCTCTTGCACCAGCCCACGACCAGAGGTTGCTAGTTGCTTGGGATGCAGCCTGGTTCAATCCAAGGATCCTAAAAAGATGAAATATCCAATACACCGGATGTTAAGAGTGGGCATCAGGTCAGCAGGACTCATGCCCACATTTCTTCAAAAATGAGTTGCTGGTGACGACTGCACACATTTCAGGGAGCGTTATATACAAATGTTATGAATCGAATTTGTGCTGAACTTCTTCAATTTACACCTCCGTTTGATGTGACGGAGAAATTCAGACACCTAAATATCAAACATTGTCTTTGTTCCAAGACGATCTTGAAAAGCAAGCAGGCACAATGACCTTTTAGGCTTATACCTTCAAGCTACAACAGAACTTGAATTGCTGGACTATATGGAGAAGGACAGAGCCGCCTGTGAATGTATTCATGGTTAGAGAAGGCAAATTTGTACGTGAAAATGTGATGGTCACCAGTGTCTAGACTAAGATAAGGAAACTTTATACACAGAAAATATAATGGCTGCTAGTGTGTAGAATAAATAAATGGCTGCATGCATCGTTCTGATGCAGAGGCCGGGGGTTAACCTCCTTTTCAAAAAAAAGTGTGTAGAATAAAAAGGCAACATCATACACGACAAGATAATGATCACCATTGTGTAGAATAAGAAGTCTCTCAATGTCTGCACTTTCAAAGAATTTCAGTTTTATGTTGTAAATTTTATTTGGAATATTTTGCCTCTATACATTAGAATCACTTGCCGTTCTACACATTTAGCAGTGCAGAAGTTTACAGTCTATCAAAAGTTATGCTGAGGAATGCAGGATGTAGGGATCACTCAGATTATTGTACTGTAAAAAGGATACTGATGGTAGGGTTTTTTTTTTTGAGAATAGTAAGACTATTTTTTTGAGAATTGAACTGCAAAAACATCTTATATTTAGTTACAGAGGTAGTAGTTGTTAGATTTAATGCCAACAGACCACTCCTTTTATTTTCCTACAAGATAATGATGGACCTTTTTGGTTCATGTAACTAATTCAACAGTCTATGACCAAAACTAGACCTGAATAATACTACGTTTTCTGAGAAACTTGTACAATACAACGCAATGTAAAAAAATTAAACTTGAAATCCAGGAAGAGAAATACCTCCATAACAGAGTCCAACGACTGGTCATTTCTAGGGGTCTCCTGTGAAGCGGAAGGTCTCATGTGTGCTTCTATCATGTTAAGCTGCTCGTATACCTCCTTGAGCATTATGATCTGCTCCTTGTTCTTCTTAGGATCATTTAGCTCAATCATCTTTTCACTCTGAACACGCTTCAGCCTTGATCTTGTTCTCTCGACTCCAGCTCGTGGCGTAGAACTCGCCGCAGCTACACGGACATGTCTGTCAACGTTATTCATGGAGCCAACTTTTCGCGTCGCTGAAAACTTCGAAAGAACATGGGACCCTTTATCTCTTAGAGCAACCGCGTGAGGCGTTTCAGATTCCTTTGTGCTGATGCTATGTTTAGTAGGAGTACATGAGTATTCTGCCGGCGCCTTGATTAGTTCTGGATGCTTTAGTGTGTCAGCATGACCTATATGATGAGCTACAGTGTTATCCATTTCATTGTCTGGACGCAGTGACCCGAGTGGATCAGCATGTAGCGTGTCTTGGACATCTTTGCCAACCGGTGTTACAATTTGACTGCATATATCTGTGTGGTGCCCCGCCATTAAGAAGGGGGAAGAACGAGAAGACCCTTCGGATGGACAAGAGTGTTCAGTACCACTGTTGCTTGAAGGTTTTGGTTCTTCCCCATGCTTTTCAGTACTGTCCATATCTGCTGCTAAGCTTTCCTTGGAACCTATGGCTTTCAGGTCGCTGGAAACTTGTTCCAGTTCATTTTCACTAGAGTTGTGCATGTAAACACCTAGCCTGCTCCTCGCTGACGCAACCGATCCGTTGTTTTTGTTCATGTCCATTTCAGCAAAACGTTTACTCAACTGAAAAGTTGGAAGAGAGAAATTCCTTTTGATGGTATAACAAAGATTCTCTACATCTCTGCTTCCAAACAAAGGTATATTTTTTGTTATCGTCTCGTCTGCAATATCACAATCATCAATACCAACACCCAGTAACCTTTGTTTATACACCTGCAGTTGGCTCCTGAGATAATAGATCTCCAGTTCCTTGTGCTGCATGACTTCCTTCACGACCTCCAGGGCTTTGTCACTATGATTCATCCTTTCTTCAGCCATTCTTCTGTACTGACATGCTTCCATTCTCTCTGCCTCCTTTTCTTTCTGAAGTTTTCTAATCATTGACAGGGCAGCGCTTGCAGCACTTGATGAAGCCTCCCTTTCCTCTTCTAGCTCCATGAATAATTTTTTCATCATAATATACTGGGCAAATACTGCTCTCTGTAACTGAGCAGTCTCATTCTCTGCCAGCTTGGTGAAAGGCTCCATTACTACTAGTTTTAGCATTCACCTTACAATAGTCTTAATTCATCTGTTCAACCTGCACCGTTTAGCAACACCAGTTTAATTTTTGTAATATGTACTGCCCCAATTTTAGTCGCATAGTTCATCACTATTTATAAGGACTACATTAATTATACAATCTTCATGATCAGGATTATAATAAACTTCTATTTCTAAAGCATAAACTAGTGGCGGACAAGCTAGAGCAGAGCACAGTTATATCAAAAAAAGCAATAAGTTATATACTCCCTCTGTCCCAAATTAGTTGACTTTGATTTGTCTAGATACGACAAATCTGAGTCAAGTAATTCGGGACGGAGGGAGTATTATGCATAACTATCTCTGACTCCATTCTAGTAGTTTGCTTTAATTATCGTACAGACGACCAGAGAATAATAACAATGAATTCAAATATGAATTATGTTGAAATTTAAAAAGAAATAAAGGTATGAAGATGACATAAAAAATAGAAAAGGAAAAGGTCTTACCACTAGGATTATAATCTTATGGCTCGCATTTTCTTCTCACAGAATCATGTATCGTTTAGCCTGAAGGCAAAGGAATAATCTCAGATACAGAACATAATGTAAAAGTAGGTAAAACAAGGTGCATGGTAAAAACTAAAGAATGACGTCATTTGGTTCTTTCCATGAATCTGTACATGGTAGCTACCAAGAATATGGAATGCCCAACTAAGTGCTTTTGAAAAGGCAAAAGAAGGCCACATAATATCAACGAAATTCTGTTTCCAAGAACCATGCCCTGCAGGAAAATGTTAATCGCAAAGTTTGTGGATTAAAGAGCCATTAATTGAGCTATGCTTTCTATACACAAAAACTAGTTATTATGCCAAAACACAAACATCAAAGTAATAATACAGAAAAAACGGAAAACATGTATCAAACATTTGAAACGGGTGACCTGAAGAAAGATACAGTAAACTAATAATGAGGATTCTGATACATTTTGGCTGTCAACATGGTTCATAGTTACACAAGATATCTTGTGCCTGGCAAATACCTCTAATTGCTGAGCTGAAATGTCAGATAAGAGATAACAGGATTCCTGGAGAAAATGAACATGCAAAACCAAGAACAAATGGGAATGCATGCTGTCATGGCCTCACCAAAATTTGATCTCAATGAAGCCAAGATACTCTTCAGGCCAGCCTCCAACGGCTCCGCCGTTCCTTCCGGCGTGGAAGAATTGCCGGTGACCAGCATAGCGTCTATTAATAGGAGAACAATTGGAGGTCTCCTCTTAAGAGGGAGAAAGATAAGATGGCGTGCTTTATTTTTGGAATGTGGGTTTGGAGGCTATATGAGCTCTGAACCGACACCATTGTGACACCGTACCATTGACCAGAAAACCGTAGAACAATCATTCTACAGTAAAATTTATTAACGGGAGATCTACCTTATGCAGATACGTACCAACGCTTTCCCGTGTAGCGGCGTGCAAAGATCTGCGCTCGTCCAAATCACATGGTCCCAATGATTACTACCGAACGCGGCCACCTAGAACCGTTAGATAGGTAGACCGCCCCTGCCCCCGCGTCGCCCTCCCCCTAAGGCGACTCGGGCGGAGCCAAGAAACCTAGCCACCGCCGTCGCAAACTCCCTCCTCCTCTCCCTCCGCCGCCGCCGGGGGATGCCGCGGGGCTAAGCCCGGGGGCCGGCAACGGTGGCGGGGATCTCCTCTCTCATGCGTCTCCAGGTTGGGGTGGGACCCCTAGGCGTGTAGCGGCGTGGCCGATCTGGATTCTGCGGCGCGGCGGATGGCTGCAGCAGGTGGCGAGCGGCCGGCCCGTCCTCGGACGTCGGCGGCTAGGCGCGGCGGGCGGCCTAGCCATGGACAACAGCGTGGGCTGCGGGCGCAGTGGCCGGCCTTTTCGGGCGGCAGCGGCGGCCAGCTAGGCCGCGGTGTCGTGCATACCGCCTTCAAATCGGCGTCGGCAGTGTGGAGGGCCTGGTGGTCTCGTCAGCGGCACCTCCGGTCAGATCTGTTCTGACCGATGCGACCGGCAATGGTGGTCATCTCTTTCGTCAGAGGTGGTCAGCCTGAGGCTGGGTGTTCGGATCTCCAGATCCGTGATCCAGTACTGGCTGCGAGTCGGGGAGACATAGTTGCCAGTGAAAACCGAGCTGACGGCGGGCGATGGCAGCGTTCTACGTCGTTACCTTGATGAATGCATCGTTGTGTGACTTATGTCGACCCACTCGTACTGCTCTAGGGGAAACCCTAGGATCTGGTCTTCCAGATCGGACCGTGGCGTTTCTCTCTTGGAGCATCGTTTGTGGAGCAGTGCTGGTGGTCAGAGGCAGGAGGTGGAGCGGCTTTGTCTTGCACGGAGCTTCGGTGGAGATGTCAAGTCATGCCTGGCCGACAGGTGCTACGCTTTGTCATGCCTGGTCGGCAGGTGCTACGCATAACAGATCATCCAGAGACTTCAAGCTGTGTCGGCTAGTGGTACTTGGCGGCATGGTGCTGAGGTGTACCGGCGGCGACCGCGACGTGCTCAGCATTTCGCGCGCAGGGTGGTGGTGCCGTTGGGCGCCGTGGTGGCGTTGACGGCAGTTAGACCGGGCAAGGATGATGCGCCAGTACAACTCTGAAGATGGAGTAGTGGCAGTTGGCGGCAACGGCCTCTAAGAGCGCCGCGGACCGGTGTGTGCCCCATACCCTACATGTGGTTTGGTTGGGGTCTCAGGTCTGAGATGTTAGGCTTGGCTGCGAGGTATGTGGTATTAGGCCTGGACTATCAGCATCCCTTCATCAGCTGGATAGGAGTAGCGATAGTTGTCGCCTGGACGGTGGCTTCAGACTTACTGTTGTATTTTTTTATAAGGTCTTTGATGAATATTAATAATATGGCTGCATGCATCGCTCAATGCAGAGGCCGGGTGATCCTTCTTCTCTAAAAAAACCTAGAACCATTAGATAGTGTATGGAGGATCAATCGGTTGACGGTTGTAACACACACACACACTAAATCATTAATGATGCGCATTGCTGTGCCCGTACATTTTTACAATAAAATGATAGTATTTCTAAAAATACATATTTTTATAATAAAATGGTAGGTATTAAAAAATAATAGCTATTTCTAAAAATACATAGGCATACGACATAACATGAAAATTATGTCTATTATAATTCAGAACAATGAAACATCAAGGTGATATAAATAGCATGATGTAATAGTTGGTACACCACAGGAGCAATGCAATAGGGTGATCGTTGGCCAGAACATCAAAGGCCTTCTTGGTCTCAGTTTTGATCTATTACATGAATTTATGGATAAATCGAGCAATTTTGAAAGCAACAAAATTATTCTTTAAGAAAAACAAGCTTGAATTTATTCATGAAGCTGAACAATGTTGAAAGCCTTAAGTCTATCTTATAACAAAATTATTCTTTAAGAAAAACAAGCATGCATTTACGCATGAAACTGAACAATGTTAAAAGCTTGAGATCTAGCTTTTGCACACAAAAATAACTTGGTTAAAAAACTTTGATGCAAGCAGATGCATCCACAACATCACATCCGTCCGCAAAACCGAAACTATCCTAACACTTGATGTTTTAATAGTCGTCCTTTTGCAATTTTCTCTTCGTGGACACATGTAGACACTCTGCTTTCCTAAAAAACGTTGAAACCTAGAGATCAAGTAAAGAAATGTATGGATGTATAATGGCTATCTATATAATTCAAATGTCGTGCACTCAGTTTGTATATATATAAAGAGGATAATATGATTTGTTGGCATCAGGGGGAGAGACTAATCTTTGATATACAGATAGCTTGTAACAATAAAGTTACCATGATAGGCCATACGGGAACATCAAAAGCTGACATTCGAGGAGATTGTACTACTATATGGACGTATTTTTGGCCAAATGTGGAACTGTATGGTAGCATCGCAAGACTTAAGTAGACAATTCGAAGCTACGATAGCATTAATAAAATCCCCCCTGGACTAAAGTAACATATGGTCTTTTTTTTCTATGATGAAGAAGCGGTTATAATCAACTGAAACTTTTTTATCCCAACAATTAAACATGTTCACACATATTACCCATATAAGTATAGAGGATCAACTGAAACTTTTTTATCCCAACAATTAAACATGTTCACACATATTACCCATATAAGTATAGAGGAAGACGCTTAGAATACATGAGTGCAGTTTCACATTTTTTTTAAAGTCGCCAAACCGCGGACATCAGTAATATATAGAAGAGTATACCAATTGGCTGGAGATCTGATGGCACCCTCAAACATGATGAAGTGGACGGTGCATGGTGGACCGCAATGCCCTATTACAGTAAAACGGTAATAATGGTAAAAAAGGGTAAGGAATATGGCCTCTTAATAAGTTAGCAATACGCAAAAGTAAAAATATACTGAAAGATAAATTAATAAATAATTTAGGACTATGCAGAATGACAAATATGCCTCTTAATGCATATAAACATGTGAGAAATTAAATTAAAAACTGAAAACAGGTCTTAAATATTGTATAAACTAAATTAATACGCAACATCAACAGTCATTTCAGACGACCGCAAATCAATCTTGCACTTTTGGGAGGATGTCTGAAAACTAATGGAAAGTGTTTTTCATTCATCATAGGAAGGTACATGTGATACATATAGCGGCCGTAGCCCTGCCCAGGACGGGCGCGGATTCTCTACCTTGCTGTGGCGAAGGCACTGGTGACTTTGCCACTGGATCAAGAATGGAAGGCTGAAATCACTGCAAGTACTGTCCCAAGTACTGTTCACATGAAATTACTGTTTGTTCGTATTGTAGAAAGTACTGTTCGGACCCCTTGTAGCATCCAATTTGGTACATTGGTTTCCAATCCGACGGGTGAAACTGATCAAAGGTAGGGGTTACTGTTCACCTCTGCCTTTGCCACAGCAAGGCAGAGAATCCACAGCCGCCCAGGACGTGGGCGTTGGGGGATCGTGGCTGGAGCATGAGACACTCCAGCGTTGACCAAATGGTCTCCTAACAACCCCCCCCCCCTCCCTGAAGTGTGAACGACGGGTTCGACGATGTTGAGGCTGGATCGGATGTCGTTGAAGGCTGCAGAGGGGAGCCCCTTGGTGAAGATGTCCGCGAACTGCGCGCTGGTGGGGACATGAAGAACTCTGACCACTCCTAATGCTACCTTCTCTCTTACAAAGTGGATGTCAATCTCAACGTGTTTTGTCCTATGATGCTAAACATGATTACATGACATGTATATAGCGGAGACATTATCACAATACACTATGGTAGCCTACTGGATAGGTCGATGTAGTTCACCAAGAAGTTGACGAAGCCACACTGTTTCGGCAACGGCATGAGCGACGGAGCGATATTCAACTTCCGTGGAGGACCTGAAGACGGATAGTTGCTGCTTCGATGACCAAGAAATCAAGTTATCACCCAAATATAAACAGTAACCAGAAGTGAAACGGCGAGTATCCGGACAACCAGCCCAGTTCACATCAGAATACGTTGTGAGTGTATGAGGGGTGGGTTGATGAGAAGCCCATGATCAAGTGTCCCTTTGAGGTAGTAAAGAATGTGTTTGACGTGGTTGAAATGTGGTAGGCAGGGGTCATGCATGTAGAGGCAAGCTTGTTGAACAGAATAGGCGAGCTCAGGACGGGTGAGAATCATGTATTGCAGTGCCCCTGTAAGGCTACGGTATAGCGTAGTGTCAGAGATGGGCTTGGAACCAATGTCAGCGGGAGTGCGTGTCGGATGGCAATCAAGCATACCAGCTTTGGAGAGAATATCAAGAGCATACTGACGTCGAGAGAGAAATAGGGGGAGCGGGAAACGGTGATGCCAAGGAAGTGATGGAGGTGGCCTAGATCAGTCATACAAAACACAGCACGCAAGGAAGAAATTACTTGCTCAAGAAAAGAGGTGGAGGAGGCTGTGAGAACAATGTCATCTACATAAAGAAGAAGACAAGCAATATGAGCATCAGATTTGAAGATAAAAAGAGATGAGTCAGACCATGAAGGGAGGAACCCAATGATGTGCAGAAAGGTAGCAAACCGATGGAACCAAGGACGCGGGGCTTGTTTCAAACCATACAATGATTTTTGCAAATGACAAACATGATCTGGAAAGCATGGGTCAACAAAACCAAGGGGTTGTCTACAGTACACCGTTTCATCAAGAGAACCGTGAAGAAATGCGTTTTTCACATCGAGTTGGTGAATTGGCCAAGAGGAAGAGATAGCGATGCTGAGAATGGTGCGTATGGTGCTCGGTTTGACAACCAGAGAGAAAGTCTCTTCGAAATCAATACTAGGCTGCTGTGAGTCCCCGCGACAAACCCAACGAGCTTTGTAACGCGATAGAGAGCCATCAAAATTGACTTTGTGACGAAAAACCCATTTTCCCGAGATGACATTAGCACCGGAAGGACGCGGGACAAGGGATCAAGTGTTATTGAGGATAAGAGCGTCATATTCTTCCTTCATGGCATGAAACCAGTTTGGGTCGAGAAGGGTTGTTTTATAGGACGAGGGAATGGGTGAAATGGAAGGCGAGTTAGTGGTGGCGGACAGATTGAGACGGCGAGAAGGAAGCCCGAAGCCAGCTTTGCTACAGGTGCGCATTGTTGTGCTTGTTGATGGGAGCAGGAACAGGAACTGCACGGGGCGGAAGAGGTGGATCTGCGCCAGAGGAAGAAGAAGAGCTAATAGAGCTATTGAGAGAGGAGGAGGCAGTGGAGAGTGGCGACGACGACTGGTCGAGGTTGTTTAATGGAGTGGAGGGCGACATAGTGGCATCGACATGCAAGAAAGGGATTGGTGATGGTGGTGGGTCCGATGCATGGGAAGGAGAGGATGGGAGTGGTGCGGGTGAAATAATGGGATGGTCAGTGTTGGTGGGTGGGGGCTGATCGATGTGAACAAGCCCATGTAGAGCATGTACGTCGATCGCGGGATGCCTAGGCGCGGTGCCGTGTGGTACAGACAGTGGGGAGGAGAGATCGGGTGGGTTGTGACTGGCGAAAGGAAAAATGGTCTCATCAAATGTGACGCGGCGAGAGAGAGTGATGTGGCTAGTAGGAAGATGAAGACAATGGTAGCCACGATGATCATCGGAATACCTGAGAAAAACACACGGCAATGAGTGAGGCACGAGTTTATGAGCGGATGTAGCAGAGAGATTAGGAAAACATAGGCATCCAAATATACGGAAGTCTGTGTAGGAGGGAGGGGTAAGAAAGAGAGAGTGGTAGGGAGAGAATTTGGGGCAAGTTTTTGTTGGACATATGTTGAGTAAGAAGGTGGCATGACGAAGGGATTCGACCCAGTATTGTGGTGGCACATATGCTTGGATCAAGAGAGTGCGTAGAATATCATTGATACTGCGAAGAGACCGCTCAGCCTTGCCGTTTTGCAGTGAAGTGTATGGGCGGGAGAACTGGAGGAGAATGCCATGGCGAAGAAAGAAATCATGGTTGCGAAAATTGTCAAATTCACGGCCATTGTCACATTGCAAAAAGCGAATGGGGAGAGAGAAGTGGGTGTACACATAGCGTTGGAAATTCACAAACACGGTATGAACATCAGATTTGCAGCGGAGTGGGAAGGTCCAGATGAAGTGCGAGTAATCATGCACTATTACAATATAAAACATGAAATCGGACACACTAGGGACAGGTGATTGCCATATATCACAGTGCAACAACTCAAAGGGAAAAGAACTAGCAGTAGTAGATGTGCCAAAGGGCAGTCTAACATGTTTGCCCATTTGACATGACTGACACAAAGAGGAGTCATGTGACTCCCGAATGTAGGGTAGCTGAAACTCGCGAAGAAGAGTGGTGGTGGTGGCACTGTTGGGATGACCGAAACGGCGATGCCAGAGCGGGACGGAGGCGACCATGGCATGAAGCTGTGGTGATGAAGGCGCGTCATGAAAGGTGTATAGTTCATCGGAGCTATTGAACCGAGCGATCAGCGCCTTGCTGCGAAGATCCTTCACGGATACACCCAGAGGATCAAATTCGATAGAAACAAGATTATCAATAGTAAAACGTCGAAAAGATACCAGGTTTTTAATTAGGGCAGGGAAACAAGTACTTCACGTAAGGAGAGATTGGGAGAGAGAGAGAAGTAGAGCTGTGCATGAAACAAGTATGGATGAACCGTTGCCTACTGTGATGGAAGGAAAAATTGAAGGATGAAGAGAGGAAAGCGTAGAGCTAGATGCGGACATGTGCGAGGAAGCACTAGAATCGAATATCCATTCCATACCTACATCCTGAGTGGTAAGCGAGTTCATGGCAGCGATGAAGGTGGCTTGGTCCCAAGTTGGTGGCGTCGGTGTAGAGGACGAAGCAGTAGTTGAAGCGGGTGGCCAGCGCCGCGTGATCCCACGGTGAGGCAGGCGGAGCACCGTAGGAATACGCTGAAGGATCTGTTGATGGTGGCACGGGCTGGTACACATGAACATATGCCGTGTAGGCGTTCGGAGGAAGCCGCGAGCCGAGAAGACCAGAGGCGCCAAGTTGGGCATGCATGCTGGGCGGCCCCCAAGCGCCGCTATAAGCCGGAGGAGCACCGTAGGGAGAGGGTGCTGACCACAGCATAGGCTAGGACTGAACCAACCCAGTCCACGGGCCAGGCGAGGGACGCCACAACGCTGGAGTAGCAGTTGATGATGATGGCGCCGCCGGAGCAGTTGGCGGAGCAGGCGTGGGCGGCACAGAAGAGGCAGTCGAGGATGACCCCGAAGAGCTCGGAGGGCGGTAGATGGGGTTCTTGCCTTTGTAGTTTGGACTGGGACGCCACCCCGGGGATGACTGTGATGAAGACGCCCCAGAGTGCGCAGACGGCGGCGCCACAGCAGCCGGTGCGGCAGGGCGCGGAGTGGCGTGGAAGAGGTGGGGCGCACCAGCCTTGCGGGCTTGATTCTGCTCCTCCATTTGTAGCATGGAACGGGCCTCGGCCAGCGAGGGTAAAGGACAAGGAAGAGGGATCATCGTCACCTGTTGAGCGAAGCGATCGTCCAGACCACCCATTAGTGCATGAAAAAGAGAGCGATCAGCGACAGTTTCGCCAAGCTCTCGCAGTTCGTCGACGGTCGCCTTGAGTGATCGTACGCAGCTCGGTGGGAAGAGGGGGTTGGCCGCCGTCGGGAGTGTCCATCGTGGGAGAAGAGGATCTAGATTGCGTCTGATACCATGCAAACTGATGGAAAGTGTTTTTCATTCATCATAGGAAGGTACAGGTGATACATATAGTGGTCGTAGCCCTGCCCAGGACGTGGGCGTTGTGGGATCGTGGCTGGAGCGTGAGACACTCCAGGGCTGACCAAACGGTCTCTTAACAATGTCATATGCATTGCAAATTCTGATGGTTGTTTGGTTTAATCGATTTCTCAACCTTGGCTGTAGAAAATAGTGGTTTACATTTTAATGCAAAAGGGATGGTATAAACATTCACCTATTAACATAAATATGAGGAGAAAAGAAACAGAGGACACAAATAAGGCAATTAAATTTATGACCATGGCATGACATCACATACTCTTAATGTTGGTACTGTACATATAGTATTTGATCAATGCATCTTGTATTTTCTGATGAGATGAGATACTGATTACATTGCGTGTTTCGATAAAACTATGGCGGCATTGGCTATTTTCTTCGTTCGATAGAAGCGTGATGCCAATGTGCATGACCGGCTTGGCAACTGCATTTCGTTTTGCCAGTTCTATTTTTCTGGTTTCTCAAGAGATGAAGATCTTTTGTTGCATGTGCCGCAGACGCTGTTCAAGAAGCTGGTCATCACTTTCTCCACGATAATGCTCTTCACGGGGATCACACTGTTGTATGGTAGCATCCTCCAGTACGCCGGGCCGGCCAGCCTCGTGTGGGGACGGTTCATCATCTCCTTTTTCACCTGGTTCGTCAGCATCACTATGTCCGAGATTTCTCCTCCTTCTCTATAAGCACACACCTTTCTAGAATGTGCCAGATTCAATGTTGAGTATCGTGATTACTAGCCATACCTGCGCGGTGGCATGCGACGCCCCGTCGACACTGTATGTGTGTGTACTATTTTTTGGCTCAGTTCTTGTAGTATCTGCTCTAGAAGGTACATTCTTTTTTTAAAATATCCAGTGCTTGTTTTTTTATATGGGCCGAAAAAGGCTAAAGTTTAAAATGTCGCATAGAGTCTAAATTGTCAGAAAAGATGTTGGCTAGAAAGGTTGGAACATTTTAATAGTAAGGGTGTTTTCTGTTGTGTAATTTGGGAAAACTTACAACCAAGTCGCCTTTTTTTTAGTGTCATAAGAATGTAAATGGAGGTAACAAATTTTATAGGGAGTACCAAAAATGACGGTACTTATTTATAGATAGTTGAACTTGCTAGTGAATTATTTTAATATAGAACATAGGTGTGATGTAAAGAAAAAAGTGACGTTCTTTGGAAGAGAATAACAATGAAGTACATTATGTAGACATGTAAACATTACACTGATGGATAAATCATGCCTAGTAAAATAGAACATGAATTTATCCGGTTAGGTACATACAGCACATTACATGAATAAAAAAGATATTTTTTTTCATGATACTAAGTCGACGGTCTATAACATCCCATTGGCTCCCCCTACTGCGATAGTGTTGTTCTTGGGTAAATTTGTTGGAGCTGGACATGGTTAAGTGAGATTAGGATATGCATCCCGAGTCTTCCAAAGAGAAACTACTAGAGAGGATCAGATGCATGGCAAAAAGAAAAATACATGCACGTAGTCAAATAAATCCCACCGTTGCATGCATATAAATCACCTGTCAATGCAAGGGGGCTACTCTAAAAAAATGCAAGGGGACAGAACATGTGTTTGACCAAATAACCAAATCGGAAAGGAAAATACAACGCACACAAGCTACTGGTACCCAATAATACCGTTGATACATCTTCGCCGTATCTACTTTTTCAAACACTTTTGCCCTTATTTTGGACTCTAACTTGCATGATTTGAATGGAACTAACTCGGACTGACGCTATTTTCAGCAGAATTGCCATGGTATTATTTTTGTGCAGAAAGAAAAATTCTTGAAATAATCTGAAAATCAATGGAGAATTATTTTGGATATATAAAAAATACTGGAAGGAAGATCCACGTCAGGGGGCCTCCACCTGTCCACGAGGGTGGGGGCGCGCCCTACCCCTGGGCGCGCTCCCTGCCTCGTGGGCCCCCTGATGCTCCACCGACCTCAACCTTGACTTCATATATTCACTTTCGGGGAGAAAAAACCAGGGAGAAAGATTCATCGCGTTTTATGATACGGAGCCGCCGCCAAGCCCTAAACTCTCTCGAGAGGGCTGATCTGAAGTCCGTTCGGGGCTCCGAAGAGGGGAATCCGTCGCCACCGTCATCATCAACCATCCTTCATCACCAATTTCATAATGCTCACCACCATGCGTGAATAATTCCATCGTAGGCTTGCTGGACGGTGATGGGTTGGATGAGATTTATCATATAATTGAGTTAGTTTTGTTAGGGTTTGATCCCTAGTATCCACTATGTTCTGAGATTGATGTTGCTATGACTTTGCTATGCTTAATGCTTGTCATTAGGGTCCGAGTGCCATGATTTCAGATCTGAAGCTATTATGTATTCATCAATATATGAGAGTTCTTGATCCTATCTTGCAAGTCTATAGTCATCTATTATGTGTTATGATCTGTTAACCCCGAAGTGACAATAATCGGGATACTTACCGGTGATGGCCGTAGTTTGAGGAGTTCATGTATTCACTATGTGTTAATGCGTTGTTCCGCTACTCTAATAAAAGAAGGCCTTAATATCCCTTAGTTTCCGTTAGGACCCCGCTGCCACGGGAGGGTAGGACAAAAGATGTCATGCAAGTTCTTTTCCATAAACATGTATCACTATATTTGGAATACATGCCTACATTACATTGATGAATTGGAGCTAGTTTGATGTCACCCTAGGTTATGACTGTTACATGATGAACCGCATCCGGCATAATTGTCTATCACCGATCCATTGCCTATGAGCTTTCCATATATTGTTCTTCGCTTATTTACTTTTCCGTTACTATTGTTATCATCACTATAAAACACCAAAAATATTACTTTTGCTACCATTACCTTTTGCTACTGTTACCACTATTATCATATTACCTTGCTACTAAACACTTTGCTGCAGATATTAAATTTCTAGGTGTGGTTGAATTGACAACTCAGTTTGCTAATACTTGAGAATATTCTTTGTCTCCCATTGTGTCGAATCAATAAACTTGGGTTGAATACTCTACCCATGAAAACTGTTATGATCCCCTATACTTGTGGGTTATCAACCATGTGTCCATTTAATATTCACTAATGTGGGCGGTAAAAAAACTCTAAAAAAGTCAACAAAAAAGAAACAGAACCAAGGATTAGAATGACTCAAAAGGCAAACAAATCAGAAACAAAAACAGATGGATTGCATTACGACAACTATCAACAGAAAGCATTCATGTTGTGTCCATCCAGTTTCATGTTGTGTCCGTCTTCAGCAGCATTATTATGTCAAGCATAGCCTCAGCGCCACCGGCTGCCAGCAGATAAAAAGGGAGAAGTAAAGAAAAGAGATTCCCAGCGGGCCAGCGGCTGTAGAGCAGATAGCATGGGTGACGAACTACGGCGCGCGCCGTATGGCAGAGCGAGCGAGCCGGCAGTAATTGCCTATAGAAACTACAAAAAATAGTGCGTTTAGCAACAACAAGGCAAATATGCTCACCGGCGGATCCATGAACATGTATGAACACGCTGCCCACGTGCATTAAGAAGAAGATTAGCGCAGTTCCTCCGCCAAGCTGCACGGTGAGGGGAGGTCGAGGTGGATCCAGCAGACGCCGGCGCATGCATGCGCCTTCTTCCTCTCCTGGAGCTCGACCCACCGCGCAGGCGGGTGGAGCTAGGGCAGCGCCCTCGGGCGTCGAGGCGACCAGCAGGAGCTCGAGAAGGCTGACGTTGTTGAACGGGCCTCCGACACCGCCAAGCTCCATGATGGAGCTGGTGAGCTCCACCGGCAAGGCGGTCTTCCGTGCAACAACTCTGGCTGCTTGGCCGCCACCCGGGCCCATCCTGCTATCACTCCTGGCAACTTGCTGCTGGTGTAAGTCGTGGCCTGTGAGTCTATGACTACAGTCACGGGCGAGGCGTGAATTGAATCAGAGGGGAAAGTGAAGAATTGGATAAGAAACCATTACGACTGGATGAAGAAGCAACCATCGAGCACCGAATGGCCGGGTACGCTGCGTCCTGGAACCCGGCGGCCGTCACCACGATGTGGAGGTCGCGCCCGAACGCCACCTGCGCCGCGTCGAATAGACGCTCCACCTGCACGGGGTCCGACACGTCCGCGCACACGGCGACTGCGCGTGGCCCCGAGCTGCCCGCGGCCGCGTTCAGGGATGTGACCAGCTGCTCCGCGGGTGCCGAGTCGCCGATGTAGCGGACGATGATGCGAGCGCCGAGGGATGCGAGGTGACAGCGTCGCCAATGCCGCCTACCACAAGAGAAAAAGCAACCTATTTATAGCCCCATAAGACATAGGACGACTCTAGAAAACACAGGAAAATCAGTACCGCCGGAAGAAGATCAGCACACTCTGGAAAGCGCGACCAAAGCGGCACCGATGATAAACAGAAAGCGACATGACGACTGACCAACAGCGGCAGGAACAGAAAGCGACGCATCGATTGGGCAACAGTGGCCGGGACACAAACCCATGACCAATTGAAATATGTAGAAGCATTGAAGCAGAAAGATGTGTCAGCACACAAATTAACGTGACAACGACGCAAAAGAAGCACGCGAGAACACTGAACACATCAGCCTACCCCACATGCAGTACAAAAATGATAAACCAACCAAAGCGATGGGCACACCCGATCAAAAAATTTGAATCAAAAACCTGAATCCACAAGTCCTTTGTACACCATCATGTACCAAAAAATAGCACGTGTCACAACCACAATTCACCATGGGTCATTTTCAACCAAGTGTATGAATTTTGGAGCGAAAACCTTGCCGGATATAGAGGCTTGGGTATTAGAAAAGACGAGATAGACTAAGATTGTTCTGGCTTGTCTTGTACTCCAAATAAATCATTGTACTCCTATATATATGCCCACGACGCTCAAGCAATACAACAACTATTCCATCAATCCCTCTCTCTCCCTTCTAATATGGTATCTATAGCAAGTTGATTCTAAACCCTAGCCGCCGCCGCTTCCGCACTTGCGCGCCGCCCCCAGGGCGATCGGCCTTCATGACTGCCGACGGGGCCCGCGCCACCCGTACCTAGGGTTCGTACGCCGGCCGTGTTGGCCGGTTGCCCTAGAGAGTC
The DNA here is from genome assembly GCF_002162155.2 of Triticum dicoccoides. Lineage (NCBI taxonomy): Eukaryota > Viridiplantae > Streptophyta > Magnoliopsida > Poales > Poaceae > Triticum > Triticum dicoccoides. The sequence goes on from NC_041392.1 coordinate 338,848,419, forward strand.
TTTTTCCCGAACCCTCGCTCTGGATTTTTTCGCTCTCTCGCTGGTCGTTTTGATCGGCATTTTTTTGCTTTTCGATCTCTACTTGATCGGTTTGCGTCGCTCGCCGCTGCCGTCCAACACCGGCACGACTGGCCGGCTACTTCACCAACCCGGCGTCCTCGCACGTCGTCCTACGCCGTCCATCGTCGCCAGCTTCATCTCAGACTTCGCCGCCATGTCGTCTCCATCGAGCGGCGTCCCCGACCTCGCGCGCAATCGGATTGATCACCCGCTCGCCGCCGCGATCCGCCTCATCCACGCCGTGCGACCGACCTGGCCCGTCAGTTGCGCGCGCCTCCGCATCCTCATGAAGACTATCCTGAGTTCAGCGCGCCCCTCTACCGATCGAGCAACTGGCTGCCGCTGTGTCGCCCCATCAGGCCGCAGCACTGCCGCCCCTTGGTTCTTCTCCCAGCTGCACCGACCCGCGTCACCGCTGCGTCGCCCCTTCGGGCCATAGTGTCGCGGCCCGCGGTCCACCGCTGTCCCGGGGCCGTCCGCTCCAGGCCGTCCCTATGGCTGCACCGACCCTCGCGCCGCCGCTACGTAGCCCCGTCAGGCCTTAGCGAGCGTGGCACGCTGTCCAGGCCGCCGTCCCAAGGCTGTCCCCGCGGTTGCACCGACCCGCGCTCCGCCGCTGCACCGCCCCTTCGGGCTGGAGCGCCGCGGCTCGCGGTCCCTACGACCGCCCCGAGGTCTTCCGCCGTCGCCCTGACCTGCCCGTTGCCGCTGCGTCGCCCCTTCGGGCCGTAGTGCCGTGGCCCGCGGTCCACGGTCGCCCCTACGCATCGACTTCTCGTGGTATGCGCCGCGCCACCTCCCTTGGCGCGGGAACACCATCGTCCGCGCCAGTCTTCGTCATGCTGTTGGGTTCTCCTCACCTACTTCGAGCACCGCCGCCGCGCTCCTAACTTAGCTACCACCCCCGCTCTTCTTCAGCCGCTGCCGCTGCTACCCCCGTAGCCGCCGCCGCCTGTCCACCTCCCTTCGTATTCGTCCAGCACCAGCCCGTCGCGAGCGTCACCGTCATCTACCCCGACCACTTCGTCTACTCCGACCACCGTTGGTGACATCAGCCCCGCGCCGATGGATGCCGCAATCATCGTCGAGTTCTTCTCTGTTGGCCTCTCCGACTTCTTCGACATCGCGTACAGCTCATGCAGGTCCCAGTCTCCGCATGTCCGGTGCTAGCAACGCTGCCGCGTGCCTTCATCCACGATGTGTCCCCGGGCCTGGCAAGCCTGGTGCGACGCTCCGTCAACTTCGTCTTCGTCCGTCTACGCATGCCCGGTGCTGGCCACACCGGTGCGTGCTTTCGTTTGTGATGTGTCCCTGGGCTTGGCAAACCTGCCGCGACGTGTCGTCAACAACATCTCCTTTCCGGCGCACCACTACTTCGATACCACTATGCTCATGCTAACTCGGCGTCCCCTTGCACCCGCGGCTCCATGACGACTTCCTCGACACCGGGCACCCCGACTCGACATCGACCACTGCATTCTTCGCACGGCTACCTCAACCACGGCTCCACCACCCACGCTCTCGGCTACCTCGACAACGACACAAAGGGCTACCGCCTTGCTTGAGCAACCTCGTCGGTTTCCACTCCAGCCACGACTCCGTGATGCATCAACCGTTACGACTATGGGGGGTGTATCCGTCGGCTTGCCCTCGGATTCTTCTCCAGTCTCACCGTCTGTGTTGCTACCGTTGTGACTGCGGGAGGATGTTGAGTATCGTGATTATTAGAAAAGACGAGATGGACTAGGATTGTTCTGGCTTGTCTTGTACTCCAAGTAGATCATTATACTCCTATATATATATGCCCACGAGGCTCAAGCAATGCAACAACTATTCCACCAATCCCTCTCTCTTCCTTCTAACATTCAAGAATCAACCCTACATGTGATTGAATTTTGGTGTGTAAACTAATGATGAAGCGTCTCAACTCCCTGGGAGGGAGCCCGGATGTTATACTAGCACATATGCCCGTGGGTTGCAACAGGAGAAAATATAATATGCATTTAAAATTATGAGAATTATATGTGCAAGAAAAAACCCTGTGTGCACGTGAAAAAGGAAGATTTAGCTTCTTGGTTTAGCCAGATGTGAAATAATCAATCCGCTATTTTCCATTCATTGATGAGGGCATTTAAGAGTTTTGTTACGCCATTGTACGACAGAGAAGACCCATGAATTATTTAATCTACTTTTCTTTCAATCGAGGAGATTTGAAGGTATGAAGTTTCCGAATATTGTAAGAAATATGAACCATTTTTAAATCCTGAATAGGTTTTTAAAAATTATGTACACTTTCAGAAAAAACGAGAACAAAATTTCAGACAGGAACATCTTTTTAACTTCACAATTTTTTTAAAACACCAGCCTTTTTTTATAAAAACATGGACATTATTTGAATCTGTGAACATTTTTTAAAACGGGAACATGTGTTGAAAATTCGTAACATTTTTCAAAAATGTTTATCTTTTATACGTAAACACTATTTTGAATTGTGAAAAGCTCACTAAACCAAGAATAATTTTTGAATTTGGAGCATTTTTTAAAAATTCCATTTTCTTTTTAGAACTCTCGAACAATTGTGAAAAGCAATATTTTTCTTGAAAAAATTGAAAACTTGTTTGTACTTCCGAATATTTTTCAAAATAGCAACAAATTTTTTGAATTCTGAATGTTTTCCAAATTTTGATTTTATTTTGAAATTCTGATTTTTTTTGAGGATTTTGAATATATGAAATAAATTATGTAAGAAAAATAAACCTGCAAGGGAAAAAAGAGATATGGGAGAATACAAATGGAAGTAAAACAAAGAAACAAACAAATGGACCATTCCACTATCGGTTGTCATGTGTGAAGCTCTGACTACTTGCCGCCCTATGTGGAAAATAGAATTTTCCTAGCTGCATGGGCATAAAAAAAGTGAGCTGGCTTCGCTGGACCACAACACGCTGCCCATGTACGAAATTCTGAAAAAGTCTTTTTTTTCTAGCAGACAAACGCATAAGAATTTAGTACCACCTCGGATAGATTTTTTGTTTTCGACAGTGAACGGATGAAAAAATTAGCAAAACACACCTTGCTTGATTAGTAGGTATATATTGAGAGATGCGAGAGCGATCCTCTCGATAGAATTACAATCGTACTCAGTTAGGAGAATAACCGAGAGAAGAGGACAAAGATTACAAGAGGTATAGATAGAGTCAAGTACAACTTAAACAGAGGAGTCCTTCTATCTCTATCTATCTAAGAATTGGCACACAAGACAATTAGCCTGACCCAACATATAATTTGTTTAACACCATCCCTTAATATAAACTCCTCAAGTTGAGATTACTCTTAAATTCTTCAAATGGTCTCGTAGCCAAGGCTTTGGTGAACCCATCTGCCACTTGATCTCGTGAAGATACAAACCGGATGTCCAGTTCCTTGTTAGCAACTCTTTCTCTCACAAAATGATAATCTATCTCAATATGCTTGGTTCTTGCATGAAACACAGGATTAGCAGATAGGTAGGTGGCACCAAGGTTGTCACACCAAAGACAAGGAGTTTGTGTATGATGTAAACCAAGTTCCTTAAGAATGGCTTTGACCCAAATATTTTTGCCCTTGCATTTGCCAATGCCTTATACTCTACCTCAGTACTTGACCGTGAAACTATAGCGTGTTTCTTTGCACACCATGAGATCAAATTAGGACCAAGAAAACTGCAAAACCTCTTGTGGACCTTCTGTCATCAAGACAACCTACCCAGTCAGAAACAGAAAAATCACTCACAAGAGTGGATGAGGACTTGTTGAAGTTCAATCCAACACTTAAAGTGTTTTTCACATATCTTAATATGCGTTTTTCTGCAGTCCAATGAGCAGTCGTGGGTGCATGAAGAAATTGGCAAACTTTATTGACTGAAAAAGATATATCAGGTCTAGTAAGGGTCAGGTACTGCAGTGCACCTACAAGCTCTTGTATTTGGTGCCATCCTCCTGACTCAAAAGTCCACCTTCAGTGAGAGAGAGTTTTTCTGAACTGGACAACGACGTCGATGAGGGTTTACAATTCTGCAACCCAACTCTCCTCAAAAGATCAATTGCATTTTTTTCCTGAGAGAGATGAAGATCACCTTCCCTGTTTTTATTGACCTCAATACCAAGGAAGAAGTGCAAATCTCCCAGATCCTTGAGAGAAAATTCTGAGTTCAAATCTGACAAAAGAGTTGTCACTGGTTCATTTGAGGAACTTGTAGCAATGATATCATGCACATAAATAAGCACAAAGATTGAAATATGTGACTTATTGTAAATGAACATCAAAGTGTCAGTCTTTGAAGGAACAAAACCAAGTTGTTGGAATTTTGTACTTAAACGAGAGTACCACGCTCTAGGAGCTTGCTTCATTCCATAGAGAGATTTATCAAGCACGTACACATGATACGGTTTGTTCTTATCTTCAAACCCAGGAGGTTGCTTCATATACACTTCCTCTTCCAGAACACCATGAAGGAATGCATTCTGCACATCTAGCTGCCCGAGATTCCATCCTCTAGATACATCAATAGACAACACACAACGAATGGTGGCAGCTTTAACAACTGGACTAAAAGTATCCTCATAGTCTATGCCATACCTTTGCTTAAAGCCCTTAGCAACAAGTCTAGCTTTGTAGTGGTCTATTGTTCCATCATACCTCCTTTTGATTCTAAATACCCACTTGCGGTCGATCGTTTTTACCTTGACGTGAAGGAACCAAATGCCAAGTGCGATTTTACTGAAGAGCCTAAAATTCATAATCCATAGTTGCCTTCCATGTTGGGTCAGAAAGAGCCTTGATGTGTGCATGGTTCTCCCATGGATGTAGACAAACCATATTTTACTTTGTAATTTACAGGTTGAATGACACCTGCTTGGAGACGTGTACGTGGCGGTGTCACAGTTTGCTGCACAGAGGATCCGATAGCCGCAGGTGAAGATGAATCAGCCGCAGGGCTCGGAACTGGTCTCGAGGAGGCTGCTGCAACGTCTGCGGTGGTGCCCTCTCCCATCGGATCTTCTATGACCAAACGAGCCACAGGAGATGATGAAGGGGCGATAGAAGATCTCGGGGAACCAGCAGAAGCCGGCTCGGGGCGCGCACAGGTGCACGTGACAGGCGCAGTCAACAGAGGTGGGCCCTGCCGGGTGTAGACGTGGGGCTCTGTGGCAAACCGCATTGGCCCAACATCTGGAGTGGCCGACGTGGCAGCGGAAGAGTGGGTCGGGGGACAAAATTTCTGTTCTAATCTTTTCTGTAAACTTAATCACAAATTGACCTGGTTTTGAAAAGATTTCCGAATCTGACCTTTTTTGGTCACGCCAACATCTTTGGCGTCTGGTTTGCATGGCAGTCGCTGAGGTGCGTGGCTTTTGGCCCTGGCCCACACCTGCCTGGTTGGCGCTGATGTGGCGATGCGGAGACGCCATCCATCTTGGCGTCTGGGGGAAACGCCATAACCCTTGGCGTTTGGTCCTACTCCATCACTTAATAAACAAAGAAAAGGCTACATGCACCATTAATGAAGTTGCTTCTATAAAAAATTCTCTTGATTAACTCCCATAATTAATGGCCTGCTTGATAGCCCAGCCCATGCTAGAGCATGTATGGTTACCTCATCCTGATTTGGTATCATGCACGTAAAAAGATAAGGAGAAGAAAATAAAGAGATCTCCCTTGAATTTTAAGAGATTACAGTTACTGTATATGAGATGATCTCTTGACCAAATCACCACTTGTTTTTTTCTTCATGAGAATTTACAAGCTGCTAGAACACACAAACGTAGTCTTCACACATACCCATCTGGCTATGTTTAGCAAAACGAGAGACAATGTAAAAAACATATATCAAAATTCAAGATCCAAACAATATACCTTGGTCTTGGTGTAGGCACGTCTAGACAACAAACGAAATACTCCTCAGTGTAGGTTTGTTAGAGCATCTATAACTGGATTTGGCAAATCCGACTCCTCAAACGTTCACGGGCGCGTCTAGGCGCGTCCATGGACCGTGACCGGTCATGTCTTAAAAATGCATTCCACATCCACAGAGTCTCCTCCCAGGCGCGATGGAGCGCAAGTTGGACGGCCATCTCCTCCTCCGGGGCACGTGGGATGAGTTCGGAGTCGACGGATCTGGAGGTGAAGTACTCGGATCCGCTGCCCGCCATGTCGGAGACAGTCGGAAGGAGCCGGAGACGAGCTTGCGTGGCAGAGCAGAGTAGAGGGGAGGGAAGTGGCTAGGTTTTGGTCCGGTGAGCAGATGGGAAGAAATTTATGTGGGGTCAGGTGGGCCAGCGTGAGCCGGGTCCGACGTGGCGGGCGGGCCTGGACGTCTCCATATCTGCCCCATATTTGGCCTGGAGATGAGGGGTGCCGATCAGTCCGAGCGTTTGAGGGGGCCACCGTCAATGTGGGTAGCAAAACGGACAGACGGGCTACCGTCGTGTCGTTTGAACATGGAACAGACGCCAGCACCAGGAAGCGGTGCGGGCGGCGCTCTTTGCTCTTTCGGTCAGCATGTTGCTTCAATGATGGTGCTAGTAAGTGGCCGCGTCCGCTCTGGTCCTCATGAATGCGAACACTCATGCTCTGGATCTACGTTGACCGGTTCAAGCGGGAAGCATGCACCGGTGAGGGAGGAGGCTTTGGGTGGGCCAGAGATGTCAGAAGCGGGCGTGACAGCTGTCCTAACTCCCGGAAAGCTCCCCCACATTTTTTCTCCGGTTTGCGAAAGAAAAAGCATTGGGACCACGCCGTGGACCGATACAGGACCATGTTGGATGGATTCTTTGTCCAAACAAAACGGTCCAGGCGGTTGTGGAAGGTTTGAGGGTCAGCGTTGGAAATGCCCTTAATAGGCTAACAAGCGCAGATATTACAGAAAAATAAATCATCATGCGATTAATTAATTTAAAACCGGATCACCATATTAATCTCCTAGAAATCCGCTCCATCTCACCCTGACGCCTCATCCAAAGTCGATCCGTAGAAAATTTGTCGTCATTAGTTGCATTTAGGTGCGGGTTAATTCGTTTTGCAACGATGGTTAGCAGGCCTTTTATTACGGGAGTAATTAATTAAGAGAATTGTTTATAGAAGCAACTCTAGTAATGATGCATGTAGCTTTTTTGGTTTAAGTGATGGAGTAGGGCCAAACGCCAAGAGCTATGGCGTTTCCCCAAATGCTAAGATGGATGGCGTGTCCACATCGCCACATCAGCGCTAACCAGGCAAGTGTGGGCCAGGGACAAATGCCACGGACTCTGACGTCTGCCGTGTAAACAAGACGCCAAGGATGTTGGCATGACCAAAAAAGGTCAGATTCGAAAATCTTTTTAAAACGAGGTCAATTCGTGATTAAGTTTACACAAAAGGTCAGAACAGAAATTTTGTCCTGGGTCGGGCCGGCGAAGATGAGTGCCCAGCTGCATGCGTACCCGTGGCGGTGGTGGGTCGGCACCGACCTATCGCGGCGCGGGCCGCCAAGCCGCCTGACAGACGGGTGATCCCGAGGCTGATTCTGTTGGCCCTGACGTAGTCAGGGGCGTAGATCCCGAAGGAGATCGCATCTGACCTTCCATGCCAGCCACAGAACGGATGGAAGCACCGTTTTCTGCCATGTTTTCACCATTGTCCACACCGTTTTCTCCACTGTTGGCACCTGTAGCAACATACTCAAATAAATTATTAGGAGAGTGAGTTGCAAGTGAATCAATACAATCATCATTGCCCACATAATTAACACCAGATAGGTTGGAAGGAAGGAGAAGTATCTCCTTGCAAAGAAGGGCACCGACATTGTGATGTATTTTTTCAAAGGGAAACTGGGTTTCATCAAAAACGACATCGCGAGAAATATACACATGACGAGTGGAGACATCTAGACATTTGACACCCTTGTGTTGAGCACTATAGCCAAGGAAGACACATTGTTTTGAAAGAAACATAAGTTTGTGAGTGTTGTAGGGACGAAGATTAGGCCAACATGCACACCCAAACACACGAAGGGTAGCATAATCAGGTGTGACATGGAGAAGACGTTTAGTGGGAGTTTCATGAGCAATAGTGCGACTAGGACACATGTTGATAAGATGAACTGTAATTAGAAAAGCTTTGTCCCAAAATTTCAAGGGCATGGAGGCTGCGGCTAAGAGGGCTAGGCCTACCTCAACAATGTGTCTATGCTTCCGTTCGGCGGAACCATTCTGTTGATGGGCATGGGGACAGGAGACATGATGATAAATACCTATCTTTTGAAAAAAAGAATTCAGCTTCTCATATTCCCCACCCCAGTCAGATTGCATGGGAATGATTTTGCTATCTAACTTGTGTTCAACAAGAGCTTGAAAATTATGGGAGACTTGAAAAACATCCGAACATTTTTTAAGAAGATAGATGCATGTGTACTTACTTAAATCATCAACAGAACTCACATAATAAGAGTTTCTACCAACTAAAGTGGGTGCAGGACCCCATACATCAGAAAAATGAGTTTGTAAAGGTTTAGTAGATAAACTAGTGGAAACAGGATATGGTTGATACATCTCTGTCGTATCTACTTTTCCAAACACCTTTGCCCTTGTTTTGGACTCTAACTTGCATGATTTGAATGGAACTAAACCGGACTGACGCTGTTTTCAGCAGAATTACCATGGTGTTATTTATGTGCAGAAACAAAAGTTCTCGAAATGACCTGAAACTTCACAGAACATCTTTTCGAAAATAATAAAAAATCCCAAAGATGAAGACCAGGGGGCCCACCACCTGTCCACGAGGGTGGGGGGCGCGCCCCCTTCCTCGTGGGCCCCCTGGAGCTCCTCTAACCTCAAGTCCAACACTATATATTTGCTTTCAGAGAGAAAAAAATCAGATAGAAGGATTCATCGCGTTTTATGATACGGAGCCGCCGCCAAGCCCTAAAACCTCTCGGCAAGGCTCATCCGGAGTCCGTTCGGGGCTCCAGAGAGGGGAATCCGTCGCCATCGTCATGATCAACCATCCTCCATCAGCAATTTCATGATACTCACTGCCGTGAGTGAGTAATTCCATCGCAGGCTTGCTGGACGGTGATGGGTTGGATGACATTTATCATGTAATCGAGTTAGTTTTGTTAGGGTTTGATACCTAGTATCCACTATGTTTTGAGATTGATGTTGCTATGACTTTGCTATGCTTAATGCTTGTCACTAGGGCCCGAGTGCCATGATTTCAGATCTGAACCTATTATGTTTTCATCAACATATGAGAGTTCTTGATCCTATCTTGCACGTCTACAGTCACCTATTATGTGTGATGATCCGTTAACCCCGAAGTGACAATAATCGGGATACTTACCGGTGATGACCATAGTTTGAGGAGTTCATGTATTCACTATGTGCTAATGCCTTGTTCCGGTACTCTATTAAAAGGAGGCCTTAATATCCCTTAGTTTCCGTTAGGACCCCGCTGCCACGGGAGGGTAGGACAAAAGATGTCATGCAAGTTCTTTTCCATAAGCACGTATGACTATATTCGGAATACATGCCTACATTACATTGATGAATTGGAGCTAGCTCTGTGTCACCCTAGGTCATGACTGTTATATGATGAACCGCATCCGGCATAATTCTCCATCACTGATCCATTGCCTACGAGCTTTCCATATACTATTCTTCGCTTATTTACTTTTCCGTTGCTACTATTACAATCACTACAAAATACCAAAAACATTACTTCTGTTATCATTACCTTTTTCTACCGTTACCACTACTATCATATTACTTTGCTACTAAACACTTGCTGCAGATATTAAGTTTCCAGGTGTGGTTGAATTGACAACTCAGCTGCTAATACTTCAGAATATTCTTTGGCTCCCCTTGTGTCGAATCAATAAATTTGGGTTGAATACTCTACCCTCGAAAACTGTTGCGATCCCCTATACTTGTGGGTTATCAAGACTATTTTCTGGCGCCGTTGCCGGGGAGCATAGCTCTATTCTTTGAGTCACTTGGGATTTATATCTGCTTATCATTAAGAAGAACTTGAGAGATCCAAAAACAAAGATTCATCCCTCAACTACGAGGGGAGGTAAGGAACTGCCATCTAGCTCTGCACTTGATTCACGTTCTGTTTTGAGTAAGCTTGCGACACCTGAACCTGCTTCTGTTATTCGTTCTGATATGTCGCATGTTATTGATGATGCCACGTCTTCTATGCATGATACTTATGATGAAACTACTTCTATGCTTGATACTACTGTTTCACTTGGTGAATTTCTTGATGAACAACTTGCTAGGGTTAGAGAGAGTGAAAATATTGAATCTGATAATACTGATGAAAGTGATGATGAAGACTTGCCTGTTATTCCTAAGGGTTATGTTTTTGATAAAGAAGCTTCTTTAGCTATTTTAGCTTGCAAAGATAGATACGAACTCAAGAGGTTATTAGCTAAATGGAAGCAGCAATCTCTAAATGCTAGAATGAAACCTGACCCTGCTTTTACTACTTCACCTATCTGTGTTAATGATAAGGATTATGAATTCTCTATTGATCCTGATATAATTACTTTGGTTGAATCTGATCCTTTTCATGGCTATGAATCTGAAACTTTTGTGGCACATCTTACTAAATTAAATGATATAGCTACCCTGTTCACTAATGATGAGAGAACTCGTTACTTTTATATCCTTAAAATATTTCCGTTCTCATTAAAGGGTGATGCTAAGATATGGTTTAATTCTCTTGATCCTGGTTGTGTGCGTAGTCCCCAGGATATGATTTATTACTTCTCTGCTAAATATTTCCCTGCTCATAAGAAACATGCTGCTTTGAGGGATATATATAATTTTGTGCAAATTGAAGAAGAGAGTCTCCCACAAGCTTGGGGGAGGCTTCTCAAGTTACTTAATGCTTTGCCTGATCATCCTCTTAAGAAAAATGAAATACTTGATATCTTTTATAATGGACTAACCGATGCTTCCAGAGATTACCTGGATAGTTGTGTTGGTTCTGTTTTCAGGGAAAGAACACCGGATGAAGCTGAAATTCTATTGAATAATTTGTTGACAAATGAAAATAATTGGACACCTCCTGAGCTAGTTCCTGAGCCTATTCCTAAACCAACTCCGAAGAAGAGGGGTATTCTATTTCTCAGTCCTGAAGATATGCAAGAGGCAAAGAAATCTATGGAAGAAAAAGGTATTAAAGCTGAAGATGTTAAGAATTTACCTCCTATTGAAGAAATACATGGTCTTAATTTACCGCCTGTTGAAGAAACTCATGGTCTTGATAACCCGACACAGGTAGTAAAGGTAAATTCTCTCTATAGATATGATAAAGCTGAAATCCCATTTACTAAATTTGCTAGCCCATGCTTAGATGAGTTTGATAAATTTATGGCTAAGCAAGAAGATTTTAATGCTTATTTTGGTAGACAATTGAAATACAATTCAAATATGCTTGAACACTTGGGTGATTATATGGCTAATGTTAAAGGTGAACTTAAACTTATTAGTAAACATGCTTCTATGGTTACCACTCAAGGAGAACAAGTACTTAAAGCTCAAAATGATTTTCTCAATGAATTGAATAGTAAGAATAATGATAATGTTGTTAGAGTTATGACTAGAGGTGGTAAAATGACTCAGGAACCTTTGTATCCTGAAGGCCATCCTAAGAGAATTGAGCAAGATTCTCAGAGAAATAATGTGGATGCACCTAGTCCTTCTAAAAGGAAGAAAAAGAAAAATGATGAGACTTTGCATGCTTCTAGTGAACCTATTACTGAAACACCTGAGAATCCAAATGATATTTCTATTTCTGATGCTGAAACACAATCTGGTAATGAACCTGAAACTAGTGATAATGTTAATGATAATGCTCATGATGATGCTCAACCTATAATGATAATGATATAGAAATTGAACCTGCTGTTGATCTTGATAACCCACAATCAAAGAATCAACGTTATGATAAGAAAGACTTTGTTGCTAGGAAACATGGTAAAGAAAGAGAACCATGGGTTCAGAAACCCATGCCTTTTCCTCCCAAACCATCCAAGAAAAAGGATGATGAGGATTTTGAGCGCTTTGCTGAAATGATTAGACCTATCTTTTTGTGTATGCGATTAACTGATATGCTCAAAATGAATCATTATGCTAAGTATACGAAAGATATTGTTACAAATAAAAGAAAGATACCGGGAGCTGAAATTTCCACCATGCTTGCTAATTATACTTTTGAGGGTGGAATACCAAAGAAACTTGGAGATCCAAGAGTACCCACTATACCATGCTCCATTAAAAGAAACTATGTTAAAACTGCTTTATGTGATCTTGAAGCCGGTGTTAGTGTTATGCCTCTCTCTTTATATCGTAGACCTGATTTGAATAAATTGACACCTACTGAAATATCTTTGCAAATGGCTAATAAATCAACTACTATACCTATCGGTATTTGTGAGGATGTGCCTGTTGTGGTTGCAAACGTTACTATTTTAACAGACTTTGTTATTCTTGATATTCTCGAGGACGATAGTATGCTTATTATTCTTGGAAGACCCTTTTTGAATACTATAGGGGCTGTTATTGATTGCACTAAAGGAAATGTCACTTTTCATGTTAATGGTAATGAGCATACGATACACTTTCCGAGGAAACAATCTCAAGTTCATAGTATCAACTCTATTGGAAAATTTCCATCGATTATTTTTGGAGGTTTTGAATTTCCTCTTCCTACTGTCAAGAAGAAATATGATATTCTTATTATTGGGGATGTGCATATCCCCGTTGAGGTAACATAGTGTTATTCGAAATTTCTCCGGTTTCATGTTATTTGGAATGAGTTCGTTAACAAGACTTGATCAACCTTGTTAGTGGATTCATTTTGATGAGCATGAGATGGATGAAACTAGAAGGCACAACCTGATGTACCCTCCTTTTACCTTCTATTATTTATATAAAATAAAATAAAATTAGTATTTTTCTGTCTGTTATCTGGTTATCCGTGCAATATAAAAATACCTCGAAAATAAAAGTTCTCCAAATGCCCTGAAATTTAAATATGATTTTTTCTGGAATATTTGAGAATATTTGGCACTCAGAACACAGCAGGAGGAGCTGGCACCTGGCCACGAGGGTCAGGGGCGTGCCCTACCCCCTGGGCGCGCCCCCTGCCTCGTGGGCCCATGGTGGCCCTCCTCCACTTATTCCTGCACCCACACACTCCTTCTTCCTCCCACAAACACGAATATCCAGCTCAAGCACGAGTTCTAGCTCATTTTGCTGCCATTTTCGATCTCCTTGCACAAAGCACCTCTCACAAAATTGCTTGGGGAGATTGTTCCTTGGTATGTGACTCCTCCATTGGTCCAATTAGTTTTTTATTATAGTGCTTTATTCATTGCAAATTTGTGCTTCTTAGGTGACCCTGTTCTTGAGCTTTCATGTCAAATTTATATGGTCAAAAGTAGTTTTGATGCATGATATAGGCTCTAGGCACTTGTATGAGTAGTTGCTATCAATATTATTGAGTTTGGTTCACTTTTATGCTTGAAGTACTACAAATTTCAGAATTTTTCAGAAAATGATGAAGAGATTTTTGAGGGGCTCATTAAGGGAGTCCTGGATTAGGGGGTGTCCGGACAGCCGGACTATATCCTTTGGCCGGACTATTGGACTACGAAGATACAAGATCGAAGACTCCGTCCCGTGTCCGGATGGGACTTTCCTTGGCGTGGAAGGCAAGATTGGCGATACGGATATGTAGATCTCCTACCATTGTAACCGACTCTATGTAACCCTAACCCCATCCGGTGTCTATATAAACCGGAGGGTTTTAGTCCGTAGGACAACATACACATCAACAATCATACCATAGGCTAGCTTCTAGGGTTTAGCCTCTTCGATCTCGTGGTAGATCTACTCTTGTACTACCCATATCATCAATATTAATCAAGCAGGACGTAGGGTTTTACCTCCATCGTGAGGGCCCGAACCTAGGTAAAACTTCATGTCCCTTGCCTCTTGTTACCATCCGGCCTAGACGCACAGTTCGGGACCCCCTACCCGAGATCCACCGGTTTTGACACCGACATTGGTGCTTTCATTGAGAGTTCCTCTGTGTCGTCGCCATCAGGAAGGATGCCTCGCCCCATCTTTAAAGATGGCACCGTTGCTAAGGGAGCTTTGGCTATCAGCCAAACCCTCCGGCTAGGTGGTTTTCTTATGACCGCCTGTTCGGCTTCCGCGCCGATGATGACCTCTCAAGCCATCGAAAACAATCTTCATGTCAGCTCGGAACTCGCCGAGCAGTTAGATCCAATGGAGCTCTCCTCCATAAACGAGCTCTTGGATCGCTTCGCCGCCCTGGGAGTCGCCACGGATTACGACCAGATTGGGTCTAAACCCGATATGAGAGAGATTAAGTCTCCCCAAGTCACCCATCACGTTACCGTGGTAGAGGGACAGTGCGGCGACCCTTCATCTATCTTAAAGACTCGCTACGTCCGGATTCCCGATCCCTCCAAGCCGGATACCCGCAGAGGGGAGGATATCACTCAAGACCTGAATTTAGAGTCAGGCGACGGGCTGGATTCATTGGACAACATCCAGGAATCCAAATTTTCGAGTTCGGAAATTCCTCGGCCTCTGAGCCTTAGATGGGGTGAGGCTTCGGATTTAATTCTACCCACCCACCCAACATAAGCGATCTATCCAAAATCAGGCAAGAACCCGATGAAACAGTACATCATTACTGGGCCAGATTCCTCCTGATTAAGAACATGCTAAGGGACTGCCGCGAGGAAGACACAATCTCAACCTTCTACAATAATTGCACGGACAAGGGAATACTCAACGCCATAAGTCGCTGCGATATTACACGCTTCGCTGACTTGGCGTCCATTGTACAAAATACTGTGCCATGGAAAGCGCCTGGAAAACCGAAATAAAATTTTGGGACAATCCGGCCCTGAATACAAACCGAGCCCGAAATAAAAGGGTGCATCATCACCAGTCACCCGGGTCAAGCACTAAAAAGCAAAAACCCTCTATAGGGCATGGAACCGTACTAGAAGGATGGCTTAATGGACCCTGTAAAATTCATAGTACAGAGGACGCCACACCAACTCACAGCCTTACAGCATGTTGGATACTCCGGCAAGTGGCCAAAATTGGCAAAAATCTCCTAATTCCGGAGGCCACAGAAAGCCACCCCAGAGACAACAATACGGTATTAACAGTCTTCGAGACTTTCGCATCAAATAATATGCAAAAAAGGACACTCCGCAGTCTTGCCGAAGTCTACCAAGTAGCAACAATAAACCCATGGAGTGACACAGCTATTACCTTTAACGCCAGTGATGAACCTAAATTCCGAACAGCCCGAGCACCAGCCGCATTGGTCCTCAGTCCAATAGTGGATGGCTTTCGTCTTACCAAGGTACTCATGGACGGCGGCAACGGATTGAACCTCATTTATGAGGAGACCCTTCAAAAAATGGAAATAGACGGGAACCGCATTGAGCGAAGCAACAAAACCTTTAGAGGAATAATCCCCAGTCGGGAAGCGCGCTGTACAGGAAAAATCAAACTAGATGTGGTGTTCGGCACGCCGGATAACTACAGGTCCAAAGAGGTCACGTTCCAGGTGGCTCTGTTCAGCAGCGGTTATCACGCTCTGCTAGGGAGGGAAGCGTTTACAGTCTTCCAAGCAATACCCTATTACGGGTACATGAAGCTCAAGATGCCCGGGCCTAACGGGATCATCACTCTCGCTAGTGATCCGGACATAGCACTCCGTGCCGAAAACAAGACAGCCGCACTGGCCCTCGAGGCACTATCCGAAGCCCTAGCAGCTGAGGAGCTAACTGCGCTGTGCTCTACGGTGAATCGGGACGATGTGGTACTCGACAAAAGATCCAAGTCCACCTCCTTTAAACCGGCCGACGAAATAGTCAAATTCCAAGTCCATCCAACGGACCCCAATAAAACAGCTTCCATCGGGGCACAGTTAAACCCTGATGTCGATGCCGCATTGCAAGAGTTCCTACGAGAGAACTGGGACATTTTCGCCTAGCACCCTTCAGACATGCCAGGAATCCCACGCAGGCTGGCCGAGCACAGCTTAAATATCCAAGCAGGATTCAAACCCGTCAAACAGGATCTTCAGCGTTTTTCCGAACCTAAGAGACAGGCCATGGGAGAGGAGCTAGCAAAGCTATTGGAGGCCGGATTCATCAAAGATATAAAACATCCAGACTGGCTAGCCAACCTGGTGATGGTACCAAAGAAGGACAAATCCTGGCGCCTGTGTGTTGATTTTAAAGACCTTAACAAGGCTTGTCCAAAGGATCCCTTCCCCCTCCCCCGCATCGATCAAATTATCGACGCTACCGCAGGACATGATTCGTTGTGTTTCCTCGACACATATTCTGGCTACCATCAAATTAAGATGGCAGAGCCAGACCAAGCCGCAACGGCATTTATCACACCATACGGGCCATTCTGCTTCAACACAATGCCCTTCGGCTCAAAAACACCGGCGCAACATATCAGTGCATGATTCAGACATGTCTGGCAAGCCAGATCAGCAAAACAGTGGAGTCATATGTAGATGACGTGGTCGTCAAAACAAGACATGTTGAATCTTTAGTAGACGACTTGAGGTTCAGATTTGATAACCTCCGAACATACGACATCAAGCTCAACCCGGAAAAATGCATTTTCGGTGTTCCAGCCGGAAAGCTCTTGGGCTTCATAGTATCCGGTAGAGGAATTGAAGCAAATCCAGCCAAGATCCGCGCTCTGTCGCAACTGGATATCCCAAAGGACCTCAAACAAATACAAAAGTTAACCGGATGCGTGGCGGCTCTAAGCCGCTTTATCTCCCGCTTGGGAGAAAAGGCCCTACCCCTTTACCGCCTCCTTCGGCGCACCGAACACTTCAAATGGACGAATGCAGCCATGGCCGGACTCAACGAAATAAAGCCATACTGGCAACAAACCCAGTCCTGGCCGCGCCAAACATTGGCGAACCAATGCTATTATACATTGCAGCAACACATCAGGTTGTAAGCGCAGTACTCATCATCGAACGAGAAGCGGACGGACACAAATTCCCCCTTCAAAAGCCGGTCTACTGCATGTCCACTGTCCTCACTCCCTGCAAATCACGGTATCCGCATTATCAAAATATTGCGTACGCGGTATTCATGGCATCCCGGAAGCTACGACACTACTTTCAGGAGTGTTCAATAACAGTAGCCTCGGAAGTACCACTTAACGATATTATAAACAACCGTGACGCAATGGGCCGGATTGCAAAATGGGCCATTGAGCTCCTCCCGTTCGACATAACTTATAAGCCTCGACGAGCCATCAAATCGCAAGTCTTGGCTGACTTCGTCGCAGAATGGACGGAGGCCGAACTCCCTAAAGGATACGGCACATATTCAAATTGGATCATGCATTTCGACGGCTCCAATATGTTGGCCGGACTGGGGGCTGGCGTCGTTTGACGTCCCCCACAGGAGACACAGTTCAATACGTACTACAGATTATGTACACGGACTCCAACAATGCAGCCGAATATGAGGCCCTTTTACATGGTCTCCGGATGGCAGTATCCATGGGCATCCAATGCCTAGAGGTGCGCAGGGACTCGAACCTCGCAATATCCCAAATAAATGGAGACTTCGATGCCAAGGATCCAAAAATGGCAGCTTACCGCAACGCCGTCCTAAAAATGTCAGCTCGGTTCGAGGGGCTCGAATTTCACCATATAGCCCGGGAAAATAATTAGGCGGCAGATGTCCTGGCACGCATCGGCGCAAAGCGCGATGTAGTCCCCCCCAACATCTTCTTGGAAAGGCTGTTCCAGCCATCCGTAGTATGGGAAGGGGAGCCGAACAATAACAGCCCGGACCCAACCGCACTGCCCGACACCGAACATTCCGACACAATCGGAGGCTCTGCCAATGAAATAACACCTTCAGCCCACGTAATAATGGCCGTCATCGCCCTGTGGACAGAACCATTCCTCGCCTACCTTACTAGGCAGGAACTCCCCGAGGACCAAAATGAGGCACGCTGCATAGTGCGGCGATCTAAAGCCTACAGAGTCCACGAGGGAGAGCTTTATAAGAAAAGCACTACCGGAGTCCTTCAAAGGTGCATCTCCGAAGAGGAGGGGCGGAACCTCCTGGCTGAAATTCATACCGGACTCGGCGGTCATCACGCTGCAGCCCGGTCCCTTGTAAGCAAGGCCTTCCGTACATGCTTTTATTGGCCGACGGCCCGGGCAGACGCTCAGGACTTAGTCCAACGATGCACCGGTTGCCAGCTCTTTGCAAACCAAAGCCATATGCCACCCACCGCCCTCCAAACTATCCCCATTACTTGGCCCTTCGCGGTCTGGGGGCTTGACATGGTTGGACCCCTTAAAGGCGGAACCCACAAGCAAAAATACTTACTGGTCATGGTGGATAAGTTCACCAAATGGATAGAAGCCAAGCCTGTTAAGACGGCCGAATCCGGACCGGTGATAGACTTTATATCCGGGGTTGTACGCCATTACGGCGTCCCCCATAGCATCATCACTGATAACGACACGAACTTCACGGCCGACGAGGTAAAACTCTGGTGTAAAAACATGGGCATCAAGCTCGATTATGCTTCCATCTATCACCCACAAACTAACGGCCAGGTCGAACGTGCAAATGGTCTTATCATGAGCGGCATCAAACCCAGATTAGTGCAGTCCCTCAAGGAATCTAACACGCACTGGGTAGAGGAGCTCGACTCCGTACTTTGGGGGCTGCGGACCACGCCGAATCGCACCACCGGATACACACCATTCTTTATGGTGTACGGCGCAGAGGCAGTTTTGCCTTGCGACATAATTCATGACTCACCTCTAGTGCGCATGTACGAAGAAAGAGAAGCCGAAGATGATCGGCAGGACAGCTTGGACGCATTGGAGGAGGAGCGCGACGTGGCAAAAGCCCGTTCCGCATTCTATCAACAGCAGGCTCGAAGATACCAAAGCAGAGAAGTATGGGTCAAAAATTACAACGTTGGCGAATTAGTTCTACGACTACCGGACAAGAAAAAGGACAAACTCATGCCCAAGTGAGAGGGTCCCTTCATAATTGACCAAGTCCTGACTGGTGGAGCGTACCGCCTGCGGGATGCATCGGATAACCGACTCGAGCCAAACCAATGGAACACAACACGTCTCCGAAGATTCTATGCCTAGCACCGGACTCTGTGTTCGTCTCCTTCCTCTGTCCATTTTTTATATATTTTTTGTCTTACATTTCTCTTCCTCGCTCTGTCTCTCTCTCTCTCTCCCTCTCTCTCTCTCTCTCTCTCTCTCTCTCTCTCTCTCTCTCTCTCTTTTATAGCCTCTAAAGGCTCATAAAGTGACGCGCTATCTGCGCTCATTAAACCTGGGGGCTTCTTTAAACAGAAGCTTATTCATACGGGCTTCATGCCCAACACATGTGTCACACTTCCGCATGTACCTTTTCTTCACCATTATATGCATCGATATGACTTAAGTTTTGGCCAAGTTGGGTTGCCTCGCTCCTGTGCTTACCCCTACGTTCCCGATTGTTCGGCTAGGTGGTAAAGGGAGCACCTCTACGATTGTTACTGCCGGGTCAGCCGGACATGTACCTCAGACTGGGTGAAGCCGAAGGCTAGCGTTCTTAAGGGAATATTCGGTCGGTGAACTAAAGATGATCTTTTTTTATTTTTATCTATACGCCCCCAGATGTTTTTCCTGCGTTTCTTTTCGCAGCATGGACATGCACCTTAGGGCATGCCTCCCAGGGAAAGGAACCCCTAACGGAACTATTCTCCCTGGAAGATGTTTCTTACTAACCATGTAATATAACATAACTAGTTAGGCACTTGTCTGTTCAAGCCCTAATGACCCCTACGCCTGGTCTCCATGCATTCCCCGGTTCCTATATAACCGCATGGGAATTCAGACACACTCCGGACCGTCAGGTCCCGAGGCTGAAGCGAAAAGGTCGGCCATGACAAATGATCTACAATCCGGCTAGAAGGCATTATAAATGTCAATTAAATTACATAGTCATTTTGATTGGTTGTATTCCTCTTCAATACCATCTAACAGGCTGTCTAATTTGCAGTCCTGCTGGGAATACTTTGCGGCCAACTCTACTTGGTCGTATACTAAGCTTACAGGGATCTCCTTCCCATCGGGCCCTACAGGACCGACCTCGGCCATGTGGTTGGGGTCATCCTTTGCATACCGCGTCTTCACCATGGCCCAGGCCTCCCTAGCGCCTTGACGGCAGGCTGATATCTTCCACAATCGGAAGCGCCGTCGTGCTCCCTTTAGCTTCTCCGCAAGCTCCCCAAGACCTTCGGGCATGGAGACAGATGGCCACAGGGCCTGGGCGACGCCTTGCATCGCCTGCCGAACTCGATCGAGCAGTTGCGAGAGCTCGGGAAGAAGGTCACCCGTAGAACCGGGCATCTCCTCTGCAGGACGACCTGTTAGCACACCTACAGACATTGCTCTATTAGTCGACTTCCCCGCTAAACTTTCTTTCAAAAGTTCGTTCAAGCACTTACTAAATATGTCGTGCCAAAGCCGCTGATTCTCCTTCACGGAGTCTGACAGCTGGGCACGAACATCTTTCAGCTCGATGCCCAGCTTGGTGTTGGCATCTTGGAGATCGTTCTTCTCCCGCCTCACCTTTGTCAGCACCTTGTCACCAGCCTTTAGCTGGCGTAGGAGGTGTTGCCTTTCCGGATTCAATCCGGCGCCATCTGCAATTTCATTTGTCAGATCGCACCAAAGCCGTGCTTCGCAAAATACTTATCTTTCGAAGTGTATATTACCAGAGGGGGTCTCCTTGGGCTCCCCTGCCGCGGCTAGTGCGACCTCAAGTTGGGCTTTGCACTCTTCCAGCTCCTTGGATAGTAGGGAATTCTTTTCAGTAAGAACCTGCATCACAAATGATCCTTAAATCAGTTATTCTAACTGTTTCAAGTCTCGGGGGCTACTGGTATATACATATAATTACCAGAATTTTCTTACCCGTATGTCTTTTACATACTGCTCTGTGGCTCTGGCTAGACCATTTTGAGCGGCATGGAGATATGCATCTCCCGAGTTGAAGGCATCTAACGCCCCTTGGGAGAAACAAGCGTCGCGAAGAATTGTCCGGCGATGCCTGTGGTTCATGGCACTCTCCACCTCAGAGTTGGTGGCAGACAACCCATCCACATCCTCCGTCGGAGGAGCGTCTGGTGCGCGCCTTGCGTTCGCCTCCGCCTCCTGACCAGGCTTTGGAGCCTGGCTGGTGGAGGCGCGATTGGCAGCCTCTCCGGATGTAGTCCGGCGAGGTCTCTTTGTCCTGAAAAGAGCGCGAGTGTCAATATGCCTCGAAGGTATAACACCTGGGATAAGGGGGTGCCCCATACCTTTGCGCTGACGCCTCGGTCCGCACTGCACTTCTTTTCTGCCCGCGGGGCCCTACGGCCCCTCGTTGGCTTGTCGCCGCAGGTTCGGCCTTCCGCCTTAAATACCTCCCCTGCAAAGTTCGGCTGCAATCAGGAAACTGAACACGAGTGGGCGGACACCTATTCGGGGTACTGGGACTTCGATCTCAGGTACCTGGGGGGTCAGGATTAGCCCTGGGTAATCGGCCGTAATGGACACCAAGGCGTTGTCCTTGCTCAATTGATGGAACACTCCATCAATCAGCTCCACATATATGTCCGGATCCTCTTGGGAGGCTGGGTCGAGGGACCGTCCTGGGTCCTCGGGTTGTGGAGGAGGGATGCTTATTTCCTTAACAGCCCGGCGCAGTTCCTGCGTTAAAGTCGTTAGACTGAATATTTAACAATGGGAATACAAAATGGATGGACAAGTAAATACGGCCGCTTACCCAGTTTGGGGGATTGTGCATGGAGAATCCACCCTGAGGGTTGACGCGGAGAAATTCCTCCTCTTCTCCCTTATACAAAGTGGACAAGATCTTTAGTAGAGCGACAGCTGAATCTGGCCCCTTACGGGCGTAGCGGGTGGCGTCGTCCTCCCCATTGAAGTCCCACATGGGGTGGCTTCTATACTGAAGCGGCTGCACCCCCCGCATAATGCATTCGGCCATAACCTCGATCATAGTTAGTCCGGAATGGGCTAACAATCTTATTCGGCCCATCAGGTAAATGATGTCCCTGTCACCTCCCCTCTGAGGGCTCCGTGGGCGCCAGCTTAGGCGCTTCTTTAAGGGAGCATTGTTGAATTCAGGGAGGCCGATCCGGACAGGATCCGGCAGCGGAACGTCTTCTATATAAAACCACTCCGAGGGCCAGTCTTCGGATGCCTTCTTTGGGGTTCCGCACAGATATCCGGTCCCGGCGATGCGCCACACTTCGGCTCCGCCCACTTGATACATTGACCCCTTCTTGGAACGGGGCACGAGGCAAAATAGCTCCTTCCACAGTCCGAAATGAGCTTCGACACCCAAGACCAGCTCGCAGAGGGATACAAAGCCCGCGATATGCAGTACTGAGGCAGGCGTGAGATTATGTAGCTGGAGGCCGTAGAACTCCAGCAATCCCCGAAGAAATGGATGGATTGGAAATCCGAGCCCCCTTATTAAGTAAGGGACGAGGCACACCCGCTCTCCTTTGGAGGGATTAGGGGCATTCTCTGCTTGCTCTCTGCTGTTGTAGACGGCAAGACCAGCTCGAACCAGGACCATATAGGCCGGGGGGAGAAATCCCTTGGTCTGGAGTGTCACTACCTCGCTATGCAGGATGGAACATCTCTCCCAATATCCAGGCTTAGGGTTGGAAGGGCGAGGGGAGGAGTTGCGACGGCTGGCCATGGTGGAATGGACCTTTGTCGGATGCGCTCTGATGAACACTCGCGGAGGGGAGAAGGTGTGGATTGGATCTAAATCCTCGTCCCCTTAAATAGGGCAGCTCATTTACGCGGTTAGGGGTGTGAATGTAAAAACACTCTGACTTTTCATATTCGTTTGACACGTGGGAAGCGACCATTATTGGGCGTAGAAGCCATGGAGCGCAACATCTACAAGAAACCGGACTTTATTCAAACAGGTACACGGGATTTGGAGGAGAACTCGCCTTGCAATGCCGAAGACAATCTGCGCGCCGGACTCATCGTCATTGAAGCCTGGTTCGGGGGCTACTGAGGGAGTCCTGGATTAGGGGGTGTCCGGACAGCCGGACTATATCCTTTGGCCGGACTATTGGACTACGAAGATACAAGATTGAAGACTCCGTCCCGTGTCCGGATGGGACTTTCCTTGGCATGGAAGGCAAGCTTGGCGATATGGATATGTAGATCTCCTACCATTGTAACCGACTCTATGTAACCCTAACCCCATCCAGCGTCTATATAAACCGGAGGGTTTTAGTCCGTAGGACAACATACACATCAACAATCATACCATAGGCTAGCTTCTAGGGTTTAGCCTCTTCGATCTCGTGGTAGATCTACTCTTGTACTACCCATATCATCAATATTAATCAAGCAGGACGTAGGGTTTTACCTCCATCGAGAGGGCCCGAACCTGGGTAAAACTTCGGGTCCCTTGCCTCCTATTACCATCCGGCCTAGACGCACAGTTCGGGACCCCCTACCCGAGATCCGCCGGTTTTGACACCGACACTCATCAAGACGAAGCTCAAGGGAAAAGCAAAATGAAGAGGCACAGAAGCCCAAATATAATTTGCCTCGCACCACGGAGGTTAGGCCGTGTGAATGGCCCTCCGATGATTTCTTGAGAGCCACCGGGATTTATGAGGATTTTTATGTATTGGCTAAGAATGCAGGCCTCACTGACTTCCTCCACGACCAAGGCGAACAGTATCTCTTACTCACCAATACTTTTGTGCAAAACTTCTACTATTATCCTAGGGAATCACCTCCTTCAGTAGAGTTTCATTTATATGATGTGGTTAGGAAGATGTCACTTTATGATTTTTGTCGGGTTTGTTTGATCCCTTTCGAGGGAAAAATAGAGGAACCACATCATGACGATGTGGATGGGTTTATTGATACCATAACCATAGGGGAAACGAGGAAGGTTTCCGATGCACGAATCACCAGCATACATTTTCCTGTTTTATGCTACTTTGCGATATTTGCTAGTCGTTGCTTAATTGGCCGCGGAAACTATGGAAACCTTAGTATTCCTGATATTATTATTTTGTTCCACGGGTTATTCTGTGGTAACTCTGTGAGTATGGGCGGTATTATTGCTAAACGGTTGAGTCTGAACCGTAGAAAGGGCCCCATCTTTGGGGGTATCTATGCTTCACGCCTAGCTGCACATTTTAACATACCTATTAGGCATTATGAGACGGAAGAAAAATTGCTGCCTGGTGTTTATTTAGATTATAAGAGTATGGTAGCACATGATTTCATTATAAAGAATAGGGAAGGGTTGCTTAAATATAAATTGTTCTTCGATAAACATCATCCAAAGACTATTACCTTGCATGCTCCTTCCTTGTTTGATTTATCTGTAGGCCAGTACCTCGTCTCGCCGGAGGACATTCACGCCTACCAGAACCCTGCACCAGCCATAGAGCCAGAGTCGGAACCACCAGTTGATCCTCCATGATAGTCTAATTACCATTGGGATTCGGAGATGATTGCCAACCAGTGGCAGTCAGAGTCTTCTTCATCGCAGTATGACCCCAACTATTATTATGGATATCCGCCAGGCCAGCCGTGGCCATAGACCAACTTAGGCCAAAAGCCTAAGCTTGGGGGAGTACGTATTTCTCACCGACATTACATTTATGTTCACACACTCATTGCTAGATGTTGGTGCTCATACTTTTTCATTATACCATCCATACTAGTTTATTTCCTTTTTATGCTTTCTTCTTGTGTGTTTGATAAACCCTAAGAAAAACCAAAAAAATTAGTTGTAGCTTTTAGCTAGCTTTAATTTCTATGCTTGTAGTAGTAATTAAAAAGAAAACCCAAAAAGATTTCCTGATCTTCTTTTGCTTGTTGGGAGCTTTCCAGTGTAAATAGTTTTATTTCTTTTCTTTTCTTTGGGGGTCGATAGGAGAAGACCATAATTAAATTGTTGAAGTGGCTCTTATATGCATAACTGTTGATCTGACAAAAGATTCCATATTGCCTTGTCTTCTCTTGTTTATTCAATGCTTGCAGATTCCAGCTTAGTCCAATGCACGCGCACTACTATTATTATTCACATCGTTCGGTCGTGCAAGTGAAAGGAAATTATGACGATATATGATGGACTGACTGAGATGAGAAAAGCTGGTATGAACTCGACCTCTTTTGTTTTTGTAAATATGATTAGTTCATCGTTCCTGATTCAGCCTATTATGAATAAACATGTTTGCAAACACAACTAGAGATCATAGTTTCTTGTGCCATACTTGATTAGGTATGAGTTATAATGGTTTACCTTGCATGCCAACATGCTATTAAAATGGTTGTGATGTGGTATGATAGGGTGGTATCCTCCTCTGAATGATTTAAGTGACTTGACTTAGCACATGTTCACGCATGTAGTTGAAACAAAATCAACATAGCCTTCACAATATTTATGTTCATGGTGGATTACCATGAATTGCAATGTCTAGTCAGTCCTTGATCTTTAAAGGTGCTCTGCATTTATGTTTTGCAGTCTCAGAAAGGGCTAGCGAGATACCATCTTGTCATATCATATTATGATTGTTTTGAGAAAGTGTTGTCATTCGAGATTTATTATTATTGCTCGCTAGTTGATTATGCCATTGATATGAGTAAGCTTGAGACCTAAGCGTTATTGTGAATGTGGTTAGTCATAATCTTTGCTGAAAACTTGAATGCTGGCTTTACATATTTACAACAACAAGAGCAAACAGAGTTTGTAAAAGTTTTTCTTTATGACTTTCAGTTTATCAACTGAATTGCTTGAGGACAAGCAAATGTTTAAGCTTGGGGTAGTTGATATGTTTCCGTCGTATCTACTTTTCCAAACACTTTTGCCCTTGTTTTGGACTCTAACTTGTATGATTTGAATGGAACTAACCTGGACTGACGTTGTTTTCAGCAGAATTACCATGGTGTTATTTATGTGCAAAAACAGAAGTTCTCGGAATGACTTGAAACTTCACGGAACATCTTTTTGGAAATAATAAAAAATCCCTGCAAAAGATGAAGACCAGGGGGCCCACCACCTGTCCACGAGGGTGGGGGGCGCGCCTGCCCCCTAGGGCGCGCCCCCTACATCGTGGGCCCCTTGGAGCTCCTCCGACCTCAAGTCCAACTCTATATATTTGCTTTTGGGGAGAAAAAAAATCAGAGAGAAGGATTCATCGCGTTTTACGATATGGAGCCGCCACCAAGCCCTAAAACCTCTTGGGAGGGCTGATCTGGAGTCCGTTCGGGGCTCCGGAGAGGGGAATCCGTTGCCATCGTCATCATCAACCATCCTCCATCACCAATTTCATGATGCTCACCGCCGTGCGTGAGTAATTCCATCATAGGCTTGCTGGACAGTGATGGGTTGGATGAGATTTATCATGTAATCGAGTTAGTTTTGTTAGGGTTTGATCCCTAGTATCCACTATGTTCTGAGATTGATGTTGCTATGACTTTGCTGTGCTTAATGCTTGTCACTTGGGCCCGAGTGACATGATTTCAGATCTGAACCTATTATGTTTTCATCAATATATGAGAGTTCTTGATCCTATCTTGCAAGTCTATAGTCACCTATTATGTGTTATGATCCGTTAACCCCGAAGTGACAATAATCGGGATACTTACCGGTGATGACCATAGTTTGAGGAGTTCATGTATTCACTATGTGCTAATGCTTTGTTCCGGTACCCTATTAAAAGGAGGCCTTAATATCCCTTAGTTTCCGTTAGGACCCCGCTGCCACGGGAGGGTAGGACAAAAGATGTCATGCAAGTTCTTTTCCATAAGCATGTATGACTATATTCGGAATACATGCCTACATTACATTGATGAATTGGAGCTAGTTCTGTGTCACCCTAGGTTATGACTGTTACATGATGAACCGCATCTGGCATAATTCTCCATCA
Source organism: Triticum dicoccoides (assembly GCF_002162155.2). Taxonomy (NCBI): domain Eukaryota; kingdom Viridiplantae; phylum Streptophyta; class Magnoliopsida; order Poales; family Poaceae; genus Triticum; species Triticum dicoccoides. The sequence goes on from NC_041392.1 coordinate 338,875,574, forward strand.
CTGATCCATTGCCTATGAGCTTTCCATATACTGTTATTCGCTTATTTACTTTTCCGTTGCTACTGTTACAATCACTACAAAATACCAAAAACATTACTTCTGTTATCATTACCTTTTGCTACCGTTACCACTACTATCATATTACTTTGCTACTAAACACTTGCTGCAGATATTAAGTTTCCAGGTGTGGTTGAATTGACAACTCAGATGCTAACACTTGAGAATATTCTTTGGCTCCCCTTGTGTCGAATCAATAAATTTGGGTTGAATACTCTACCCTCGAAAACTGTTGCGATCCCCTATACTTGTGGGTTATCAATGGTAATTGATGACTTTTCGCTCTTTGACAAGAATCACAAATAGTTTCTAAGTTTCTCTCACCAACAACTGGGAGTTTATTTCTACTAAGAATTCGATGAACAGTAGCAAATGACAGATGACCTAAGCGACTATGCCATCTTTCGTCTGAGATTTTGATGGCACCATAGTCTTGTTTGTTAAACTTGCAGTATTGAGGAAGCAGCTAACATATCTCCAACGTATCTATAATTTATGAAGTATTCATGCCATGTTTACAATAATTTTATATGGTTTTGGTATGATTTGCATGGAACTAACCCGGACTGATGCTGTTTTCAGCAGAACAACCGTGGTGTTGTTTTTTGTGCTGAAATGAAAGTTCTCCATATGAGCTGAAACTTTTTGACGATTTTTTTAGAACAAAAGAGACCCCTGAAGCTTCGTGGGAGGGCCAGAAGAGCTATGAGGAGGGCACAACCCACCAGGGTGCGCCTGGTGGGCCTGGCTTGCCCGGTGGGATGTGCTTACCTCGAGGCCCATCTTCGCGTGACACCGACGGCAAAAAATCCTATAAATAGATAAACCATCAGAAATAACCCTAGATCAGAAGTTCGCCGCCACAGGCCTCTGTAGCCACCGAAAAACAATCTAGACCCCATGCCGGCACCCTGCCGGAGGGGGGGAATCATCTCCAGTGGCCATCTTCATCATCGCGGCGGCCACCATGCTGAGGAGGGAGTAGTCCACCCTCGGGTTGAGGGTTTGTACCAGTAGCTATGTGTTTATTCTCTCTCTCGCATGTTCTTGAGATGGCACGATATTGATGTATCGCGGGGTTTGTAAATATAGACGGATCATAAGGTGTTTTCCCGTCTCTATCTTGTTATGAATTGAGTTTTCCCTTTGAGATTTCATTTTATCGGATTGAATACTTCTATGGATTTGAGAGCACTTGATATATTTCTTGCAATTGAATACTCGTGGTGACAATGGGGTATCAAATTGATTCACTTGATGTATGTTTTGGCACTCAACTCACGGATTCCCGAGGTGAGATTAGGGTAATCTACGCATAGGGGTTGATGCATGTTCTTGTCTTTGTTTCTCTGGTAGAAATCTTGGGACACTGTTTGAGGTTCTTTGTGTTGGATTGAGTATTATGAATCTGAATTATTTGGTGTTATTTTAGTATGAACTCTTTGATAGATCGGTCGGAAAGAATAGCTTCGAGGTGGTTTCGTACCCTACAAACGATTTCTTTGTATGTTCTACACTAGATAGGAACTTTGGAGTGATTCTCCATCGCACGTTGAGGCGTGGTTATATTATCCAATTATATTAGTATTGTTGAGATATTGCACTAGCGAAAGTACGGACCCTAGGCCTCATTTTCAAGCATTGCAGTACCGTTTTTGTGCCCGTTTACTATTTGCTACCTTGCTGTTTTTATTTATTCAAATTATAAAAATATATTTCTACCATCAATATTACACTTTTATCACCATCTCTTCGCCGAACTAGTGCACCTATATAATTCGCCATTGTATTAGGTGTGTTGGGGACACAAGGGCCTTTTTATTATTTGGTTGCAGGGTTGTTTGAGAGAGACCATCTTCATCCTACGCCTCCCACAGATTGATAAACCTTAGGTCATCCACTTGAGGGAAAATTGCTACTGTCCTACAAAACTCTGCGCTTGGAGGCCCAACACGTATCTACAAGAATAAAGTTGCATAGTAGACATCAGCAGCACATCGAGCCCTTGAATACAGACACCTCTATTGAGAACTCTCTTCGTGGCCTGATCCTTGATCAAAAAGAAATATGGGTGAAATTCTAGAAAGACTTGTTATCAAGGGCAATGCGATGAACTGAAAGAAGAGTTTTGGAAGCATTAGGAACATGCAAGATTTCTTTTAGGACAAGATCTTTATGTGGGGTTTTGATAGTTGATTGACCAATACGACTAATCTCCATACCTGCACCATTGGCGGTGGTGTAGATTTGATCACACTGGTACGCATCGGTGATATACAAACGATTTTTAACCCCTTTCCATGATGACATTTGGAACGGTCGCCAAGTGAGTGTGGGCGATAGGGGGGGTCCTTCCGACACGACCCAGAAATCGTCAGGGATAGGCCCTCCTGGGACACCAAATGAGTTCGTGTGCGATCGGGCGAGGCATCGAAACCCAATCATTTCCGTAGGTATGTACATCCCACACGGTGAATCCCAGAAAAACATTTCCACAGGTAAGTATGTCACACACAATCAATCCAAGGAATACGTTTCCGTTCTTATGTACATCCCACACAGTCAATCCAGGGAAAACGTTTCCGTCCATATGTACATCCCACACAGTTTTATGTGTAGGCTCGTGTGTGAAAGGTGTAACTATCTCACACGCTCTGCCTTGGTTAACTATTTGCTTTTATCAACTACATCACACATGATTTGATGAAGAAAACTGTGTGGCATTGGGCTATCCATCACAAGCGCTTTTACTGCTAGAACCATTTGCAAAGTTCCATGACACATTTAGCAGGCTTATTAGTTTACAATTAATAACTCCAATATTACGCAAATTCACATTTCATATCGAACAGCTGTTTGCCAATTTCATATCAGGCACATAAATATATTATAACATCACAGTACGATAGCTACATGAAAACAACACAATACAACATATAGCTAGTTCAACTTCATAAGAACAATATATTCATTTGCCTAATCGAGATCATCCATGGCTCGTCTTATCCACCTCTGCTTTCAGTTCAGTAAGAACCTGTTTTGCACTGGCCAACTGTGAAAGTGCCTCCTCCTTTGCCAACACCATCTTAGCAAAGTCTGATTTAAAAAATCTGAGCTCATTCTCCACCTTCCTCTTTTTATCCCGCATCTTCAAATATTCTTGAGCGTTGACAACACTTTCTCTGTTCTCTTCCTCATACATGCTCTAGAGCTTCGATAGGCACATCTTCAAAGACTGTGGCCACTCTTGATCATCCCACTCCAAGTAAGAATACTTCCGTTCATCCTATAATATTTAAAACTAGATCAGTAACAATTGTAGGGTAAATGGATTTATAGCAACATAGAAAATCACCAATGCTTATTTTGAAAAATGGAAGAAACATGTTAATTATGACATATCTTCTCAAAAAGATCAATGTGCAAATGAATTAATTGCTACTGAGACAACAACCAAATTCTGGAACATCAGATGCTATAATTAACTACAACAATGCTATAAGTTCTTACTCATGTGCAATAAATAACAAATTGAACATTTTATGAGGAAGGTAAATATAACTGCAACAACATAGCGACAGTGTTTGGATGACAGCAAATTGATACTAACAGGTGTGTACATGCACATATTTAGTAACATAGAACTAATAGCACTAAGGTCGTCCACTATGTATGCCAAAACTGGTGTAAAGACAAATGTTGCTACATCTCGCACCGGTGCCCTGCACTGGCGAGCCGACGCAGAAAAAATCAGGGACCCGGACTCCGAAGCACGTTGTTGCTCCGATGCCCAGTTCCTTCGTGCCATAAAGATTTAGCATTTTACTGCTTGGCTGCTCGGATGTGTGGACCAAAGTTGGCTGCACAAGCTGCTGAAGCGGTGCCAAATAATTTTCTAATGGCACCGCTGATGAGATGGCAACAATTTAAGATACTAGGTACAAACTGTGACACTGTCTTAGGATGCGTTTGGTTGAAGGTGTGGTATGAATGGGTTGGGACCATGATAGTGTCTGAATCACATCTAACAAATGATTTGTAACAACGAAACAGTGTCTAACCTTCTCTGCACATGCCAGAAACTTCCTCCCACTGTCCACAGATTCAAACTCAACTAGCTTCACGCATGGAGATTGATGGTGACAACGAGCAGATAGATCTTGAGGCACCCCGCTCCATTCATTGTCATTGATGGTCCTAGGGAGATACAAGAGGAAGAAATGACTCAAATCAACCGCCGGGTAAAATTCCTTCATTCCAAGTCAGAGAAGGAGAGAGAGAAGAGAGGCACACCCGGGTGGTGAAGGAGTCGTCGCCGGAGGAGGAACCGCTGGAGAGGTCTTTGAAGAAGACCGTGGTGACCCCGATGGTAGGATGCGAGACGGCGAGAGCGAGGAAGAGGCTATAGCTTAGGAAGGAAGGAAGGAAGGAAGGAGGAGTGACTTGTAGTCGGGGAGAAAAGGGGATGGGGAAGGGGGGAGGGGGCGGGGTAGATATTTTGGCGGCAGGCCAATATTTTGGCGGGACCATTCACTTTGAACGATTGTGTGCATCACAAATGATTCTTCTGCTTTACGCGCATGGGATGAGTTCGATAATTCAAATTTTGGTGGAAATTTCCCAAGGTACGTCATTGCACAATTTAACACCGCTTGCTAATTTAGGCACACAAAAGAGCGTACATCAGACATATCACACTTATTGAATCGATCAATTTTAGTAATTAAACAGAGCCAGTTGACCTAAACATTGCTGTAACAAAAGACCGACATTAAAAACAAAGCCTAAGTATGCATAATTTTAACAAATCCGCCGCCACGCCGGCCTATGCATCACCGGTGTGAGATGAGACATCGATGACTTGTCCTAGCGACATGCAGCTATTGGTGGACTCTGCGTCCCCCCTGCTAAAGTCGACCACGTCCTCGTCCTCGGCGCTGCCCTGAAGGTTGTAGTACTCGTAGTAGTGGCAGCGCCAGAGCTCGCATTGGTACTCCACAGCCGATTCCTCGACGAATAGACTCTTCTCTACCTCGACCTTTGCCACGCACAACTCCTCCTCCCGGTGCTCCTCGATCTCCACCGCCTCCTGCATCTCCAGCTGCCGCTCGGCGACCTCATGAGGAAGCAGGTGCTCCATGGACATCACCGCCTTTTCGGACGTGGGTTGCATGCCGGAGTCCGAGGTGGCCTGGAATATTTTGGTGTGTGCATCCTCGATCTTGGCATGGATGGCCTTGACCCGGGCCAGGGTGACATCAGCGATACGGACAGCTGCTCGAGCGCTCTCGGCGTTTGCAGCCGCCGTCGCAGCAGAAGTTGCAGTCGTCTCGGCTCCTGCAGCTGCCCTGTTAGCTGCCGCAGATGGACTCTCGACGGAAGAGGCCACGCTTAATGCGGATGCGGCGACACTCTTGGTGTAGGTGGCCGCG
>NC_041392.1:338881622-338931165 GCF_002162155.2 Triticum dicoccoides
CACGAAGCGTTTCCACGTCATCATGTTTGCAAGAAGGGGGGTGCGGCAGTGGGGATCGGGATTCGTGGATTTAGGGGTTGCCGGCACTGGAGCAGACGAGCCGGCGAAGCTTAAGGAGGGAGACTTAAATAGACCTAGATATTTTCCTCGCAAACAGTTCCTAGAAAACAAAAGTGTGTGATGTTGTAGATATTTTTTATTAGCTGTGAAAGACGAATTTGGAGTAAAGTGGCAACAGATGGTGTGTTAAATGTACGAGAAATTTTGTAGTACTAATACAACTGTCATGTGAAATTTTGGAAAATTTCAGTGGTCATTTGACCTTTTAAGTCATTTAAGTGATTTTCTAGCCATTTAATGATCATAATTGAAATTTGAACTACATGTACATGCAACAACTAACCATAACGGTTTGAAAAGAAATATTTTGTGTACTTGTGCACGATTTAGTTCTATGTGTAGTAAATTGGAAGGAATTTTGAAACATATTGGTCTATCGGCTATGACATAATTAAGCATGGAGTGCCATGGCATTTAAATTCCAAAAAAATAAAAATATATCAGAAACACATGAAACCTCTGTTGATGTAATGTCATGCCACCAAGATGATGTGGTAAAAAATTTGGCATGTGTGACGAAACTTTGGACACACACACCTCACAAACCGGAGCAACTCACTAGAAGGCTCGTGGTTCCGAGAGGGAACAATGCATGTTTGATGACGAATGGGAGATAGCTTCCTCTTACTGCCTTCAAATTTTTCTATGTGTAACGTGCACTAATACAACTGTCATGTGAAAATTTGGACAATTTTAGGGGTCATTTGACCTTTTGAAGACATTTAAGTGATTTTCTAGCCATTTAATGACCATAATTCAAATTTGAACTACATCTACATGCAACGGCTAACCATAACGGTTTGAAAAATCATATTTGTGTACTTGTGTGCGAGTTAATTCCATGTGCAGTAAATTAGAAGGAATTTTCAAACATATTTGTCTCACGACATGGACACATGCATACGTATGCATGGAGTGCCATGGCATTTTAATTCCAAAAAATTAAAAAATATCAGAAACACATGAAACCTTGGTTGATGTAATGTCATGCCACCAAGATGATGTGGTAAAAAAATTGGCATGTTTGACGAAAGTATGGACACACATCCCTCACAAACCGGAGCAACTCACTAGAAGGCCCGTGGTTCCGAGAGGGAACAATGCATGTTTGATTACGAACAGCAGATAGCTTCCTCTTACGACCCTCAATTTTTTTCTACTTTAACATGCACTACTACAACTGTAATGTGAAAATTTGGAAAATTCTAGGGGTCATTTGACATTTTAAAGACATTTAAGTGATGTGCTAGCCATTTAATGACCATAATTCAAATTTGAACTACATCTACATGCAATGCCTAACCATAATGGTTTGAAAAATCATATTTGTGTACTTGTGTGCAAGTTAATTCCATGTATAGTAAATTAGAAGGAATTTTCAAACATATTGGTCTCACGACATGGACACATGCATATGTATGCATGGAGTGCCATGGCATTTTAATTCCAAAAAATAAAAAAAATGGTCAGAAACACATTAAACCTTGCTTGATGTAATGTCATGCCACCAAGATGATGTGGTAAAAAAATTGGCATGTTTGGCGAAAGTTTGGACACACACCCTTCACAATCCAGAGCAACTCACTAGAAAGCTCGTGGTTTCCAGAGGGAACAATGCATGTTTGATGATGAACGGGAGATAGCTTCCTCTTATGGCCTTCAAATTTTTTCTACGTTTAACATGCACTACTACAACCGTAATATGAAAATTAGGAAAATTCTAGGGGTCATTTGACCTTTTAAAGACATTTAAGTGATTTTCTAGCCATTTAATATCCGTAATTCAAATTTGAACTACATCTACATGCAACGGCTAACTATAACGGTTTGAAAAATCAGATTTATGTACTTGTGTGCGAGTTAATTCCATGTGCAGTAAATTAGAAGGAATTTTCAAACATATTGGTCTCATGACATGGACACATGCATATGTATTCATGGAGTGCCATGACATTTTAATTCAAAAAAATCAAAAAATGATCAGAAACACATGGAAGCATGCTTGATGTAATGTCATCCAAGCAAGATGATGTGGTAAAAATTGGCATGTTTGACGAAAGTTTGGACACACCCCTCACAAACCGAAGCAACTCACTAGAAGGCTCGTGGTTCCGATAGGGAACAATGCATGTTTGATGCGGACGGGAGATAGCTTCCTCTTACGGCCTTCAAATTTTTTCTATGTTTAACGTGCACTACTAGAACTGTAATGTGAAAATTAGGAAAATTCTAGGGGTCATTTGACATTTTAAAGACATTTAAGTGATTCTAGCCATTTAATGACCATAATTCAAATTTGAACTACATCTACATGCAATGGCTAACCATATCGGTTTGAAAAATCATATTTGTGTACTTGTGTGTGAGTTAATTCCATGTGCAGTAAATTAGAAGGAATTTTCAAACATATTGGTCTCATGACATGGACACATGCATATGTATACATGGAGTGCCATGGCATTTTAATTCAAAAAATTAAAAAATGATCAGAAAAACATGAAACCTTCCTTCATGTAACGTCATGCCACCAAGATGATGTGGTAAAAAAAATGACATGTGTGACGAAAGTTTGGACACACACCTCTCACAAACCGGAGCAACTCACTAGAAGGCTCATGGTTCCGAGAGGGAACAATGCATGTTTGATGACGAACAGGAGATAGCTTCCTCCTACGGCCTTGAATTTTTTTATGTCTAACATGCACTACTACAATAGTACTGTGAAAAATTGGAAAATTCTAGCGGTCATTTGACCTTTTAAAGACATTTAAGTGATTTTCTAGCCATTTAATGGTCGTAATTCAAATTTGAACTACATCTACATGCAACGGCTAACCATAACGGTTTGAAAAGTCATATTTGTGTACTTGTGTGCGAGTTAATTCCATGTGCAGTAAAATAGAAGAAATTTTCAAACGTATTGGTCTCACGACATTGGCACATGCATGGAGTGCCATGGCATTGTAATTCCAAAAAATAAAAATAAATGATTAGAAAAACATGAAACCTTGGTTGATGTAATGTCATGCCACCAAGATGATGTGGTAAAAAAATTGGCATGTTTGACGAAAGTTTGGACACACATCCCTCACAAACCGGAGCAACTCACTAGAAGGTTCGTTGTTTTGAGAGGAAACAATGCATGCTTGATGACGAATGGGAGATAGCTTCTTCTCACGGCCCTGGATTTTTTTCTATGTTTAACATGCAGTAATACAACTGTCATGTGAAAATTTGGAAAATTTCAGGGGTCATTTGACCTTTTAAATACATTTAAGTGATTTTTTAGTCATTTAATGACTGTAATTGAAATTTAAAATACATCTACATGCAATGGCTAACCATAACAGTTTGAAAAATCATATTTTTGTGTACTTGTGTGCGAGTTAAAAAATCATCAGACGATGTAAATATCTGGTGTTAAAAAATGTAAAGATCTGGCAAGACAACTGGCCCCCACACGATTGACACTCTATCTCGTGGCTAGAGGTTTGGTAGGTGAGTGGCGGGGGTCATTAATCGACACGGTTATGTATTGGAAATCATCAGCTATTATGTTCACACACGGATTTTGCTGCGGGGATCGTGTGTAATTCAAACTACAGTACTCGTAAATTTCGGCGACCGGCGTGTGTACTGTTCCCATCAATCTAGATTCCGGCCGCCAAGAAATACTACCTTGCTCACGTCGTCCCACCTGCATTCTCATCTACATCATCCCCTCGCTCTCCCTTTCTCTCTCTATCAAATCTCTGCCATGGTGCTGCCGGTCTTCCCACGCGCCAACGAGGAGTCACCGCCCCCCTGAGGACGCTCACTCGAATAGTAGCGACGAGGACTCCTACGCGCTGCCGGACGAGGTTGTGCCGGACCCCCCAACTTTGGATTGATTTTGGGGCCAGTACAATCTTTGTCTGTGGAAGTCGCTGCCGCCGGCTGAGAAAGCCAGGCAAGTGGCGTAAAAGAAGGAGATGGTGGAGGAGGAAGCTAGGTACCAGGTGGCCGGTGAAGCCCGTGATGCCGCCTAGAAAAAGGAGGCGGCGGTGCTTTGGGGAAAGGCGTGTCGTCGTGCAGAGGAGGTGTACAAAAACGGGTACTTCACGAGGAAGGTCATAGGCGCTGGGAGCCTCGTCGCTGCGTGGAGGTGGGCCGATAAGCTCCAGCATGCCATCGACGAGGAGCTCCGGTGGGCGCCCGACGAAATGGCAAGATTGTTCGCGTGCGTCCGCCAGCAAGAGGCAGATCGGTACGTCAAGCGCTGCGCGGCGGAGGAGGTAGAGTACTGCCTCCGCACTGGGAAGACGCCGCACACCAGGGAGCTGTTCGCGAGGGGCTGCCGGAATACTGGCCCAAGAAGGGATTATTAGTTTTAGTATTGTTCGTTTTTAATTTTATGCATTGTACCTAGTACTTAAGTATCATCATGTTCGTGATCTGAGGAACCGATAGCCTGCCCTTCATCATGAGCATGACGCTCTTTCTTATTCATTAGAGCATGGTACGTCGACTTGACAGTATAGATGCTTGAGCTTTCATGTGCCCATGCAAGAAAATCATCTCCTCCTCCATCCCGCAAAGGTATGTTTAAAATAGCTTCCGCATCTGAAGGTATGAAGGTATCTCTGACTAGCTGCACTCGCCAAGACTAGAAGAGGCAATCTCGGCATGTGGTATGGTCCTCCGGTCTTCGGCGCACCTGCCGTCTCTCTAGGATCTCGCCGACTGTGGTTCCGTTCCTGGCGTGAACCGGCCTGGTGCCCTGTAGCGTCGTTGACAAGGCGGTGGTGGTGCCGATTTTCTTCTCTCCCAGACTGAAGTTCCGTTGGCTATGGAATATGTGTTGTGCCCTGTACTGTCGTTGGGATGGCAAGCTAACTCCAACGATTGTTGGAGTTTAGTTCCAGTTTTACCGGGGTCTGATCAGTTGTACAGAAGTCTCTGCTGTCTTCCTTTCGGTCTGGAGATGAACAGGCGGGTGGAGACGCCGGCCAGGTATTGCAATCGATGCCCACGCCTCTGCTACTCATCCAGTCATCCTTCTACCTTCAGATTTTGCCTTTTTGCTTAACCATTCAGCTAATATGATTTGAGTCATACTCGTGTAGTTCGATTTGATAGTGGTTAAGGTATGTGTTGAATATATGGTTTTGTGCATGTATATTGTATAGCCTGGCTCACCTCCTAGTCATTGTATAGTTAAGGTTGTGGCCTACCTTGTACTCCATATATATGTGCGCTTTGCACCGATCAATACATCGTGAAGCATTGCCAAACTCTCGTTTCCAACATGGTATCATACCTAAGATCCTAACCCTAACCCTGTGCCGCCACCGCCGCCGCGATCCCATCGCCGCCGCCGCCACCGCCCACCACCGCCAGCCGCCGTCGCCGTCGCGTACCCCACGCCGCCGCGACCGCCGCCGCGTGTGCACCGCCGCCCCGCTTCCGTCCCCTCCCAACCCGCCGCGCCGCCTCCCATCTGCAGCGCCGCTTCTCGCGTGACGCCGCCACCCTCGTCTCCCCATGGCCTCCCCTGCCCCCTCCGGCACCACCCGTAGCCGCCGCACCAATCCGTTCAAAGGCCCCGATCCCGTCGCCATCCGCGACCTCAACATCCTCGCTCGGGTTCCCGTCGTCCTCGACCACCTCACCTCCACCTACTATGCATGAAAGACGTACTTCTCCCTTGTGTTCCGGGAGTACAACATCCGGGATCACATCGACGGCTCCGTGGATTCCCGCTTCATGAAGGATGATGAGGAGTGGATGTCCATCGATGCCACCCTCATTCGTTGGTTCTGTACCACCATCTCAAAGGACCTCTTCCACACGGTGGTCTCCGCCGACGATGATGCTCATGCCGTTTGGACCAAGCTCAATGGCCTCTTCACCGACAACGCGCTCCAACACAAGCTTTTCTTGCACGGCGAGTTTTTTGGGTGCCAGCAGCTTGACTTGTCAGTCGATGATTACTGCATGCGCCTCAAGAAGCTTGTTGACGAGCTCCGTGACCTTGGTGAGAAGGTCTATGACGAGCTCCTCCTCAGCACCCTCATCGCCGGCCTAAGCGACGATTTTGGGAACGTCGCCTCCAACATCCCCCTCATCACCAACCCGATGTTCCCCAAGATCGTCGCCTACCTGAAGTTGGGGGAGAGGCGGATGCGGATGTCACGCACCCGGGCCACTCACACCGCCCTCACCGCCGGTACTCGTGGCGGTGCACCGCCCACCGCCCCGCTGAGGCCCGCCCCGGGCCCCTTCCAGGCGCCGCCGCCGCCGCCCGGGTTCCCCTACCTGCAGCCATAGCCGGCTCCTCCGCCGCCTCCTGCCGCGTAGTAGCAACAGTGCCGCAGGGGCCGTCGTGGCCGTGGCGGCCACAACAGCAGCAGCCGCCTGCGCCTGGCGGGGCGCCGCGCCAGCAGCAGCCGCAGCTCCCCCCGGCACCTTGGCAGGCCGGCCAGAACCCCTGGCCCGGGGTTGTGCACGTGTATTCCATGCCTATACCGCGTGCCCCCGCTCCGGGCCTCTTCGGCGCCCGCCCGACTGCTCATCAGGCGCTTCACGCGGCCCCTCAGGCGTACCAGCCCATGCCGCTCTACGGCCCCTCTGCGGTCTATGGGTTGCCTCCGACCGGTGGGTTTGTGGCGCCCCCGCCTCAGCCGGCGCCGTCCGCCTTGACTCTCCCACCGGCGCCTTGGGACCCCGCACTCCTAGCGGCCCTCCACACCGCCCCATGCCGCAGCAGTACACCGGCGGTGGCGACTAGTATATGGACATCGGAGCCACGGCTCACATGGCTGCCAACCCCGGTAAACTTCTTGTCACTCACCCTGTTCACACTGCTGCTTGCATTACCGTGGGTGATGGTTCTTCCATGCCTATTACTCATGTCGGCCATTGCCGCTTTTCCTTCTAACTCCATGCCATTATATCTTTCTAATGTGCTTGTCTCTCTGACATCATTAAAAATCTCGTTTCCGTTAGTCCTCTTAGACGTGAAAATCCTGTTACCGTTGAATTTGACATGTTTGGTTTTTCTGTTAAGGATGCCCGTACCCGGATGGTGCTCCACCGATGTGACAGCCCCGATGAGCTCTACCCGGTCCACTCATCTACCTCCCTCGTCGCTGCACCCATGGCGCTTTACGTCGGAGAGGACCTTTGGCACGCTCGTCTCGGTCATCCCAACATCGCCACCCTTCGTCATATTCTTAGGAGTTTTTCATTCACGTGTAATAAGATCGATGATCACACTTGTCATGCTTATCGTCTCGGCAAACATATTTGTCTTCCTTTTAGCACTTCTTTGCATGTCGCATCATACCCGTTTGAGTTAATTCATAGTGATGTTTGGACCTCTCCTGTTGCAAGTAACACGGGCTATCTTTATTACCTTGTCATACTTGATGATTTTTTGTACTATGTGTGGACCTTCCCATTGCGGCGAAAGTCGGACTCTGTTGCCACTCTCACCGCTTTTTACTCCTATGTCTCCATGCAGTTTGGACGTCCCATTCATGTGTTGCAAACAGACAACGGGAAGGAGTTTGATAACCTTGCGATCTACAACCTTCTCGCCACACACGGCACGATCTTCCGTCTCACTTGCCCGTACACTTTGCAACAAAACGGTCGCGCTGAGCATGTGCTTCGCACTCTTAATGATTGTGTTCGCACCCTCCTCTTTCACGCCAACGTGCCACCACATTTTTGGCCCGACGCGCTCGCCACCGCATCACTACTCATTAACATTCTTCCTTGTCGCACTCGCGGGAATTTTGCACCTCATCACCTCTTGTTTGGCACGCCACCTTCCTATGCTGAGCTCTACATTTTCGGTTGCATGTGCTACCCCAGCATCGCTTCCACTGCTCCTCATAAGCTCGCACCTCGGTCTGTGGCCTGCATCTTTCTCGGCTATCTCCCCAACACCAAAGGCTACCGCAACTATGGTCCTATCTCACATCGGGTGATCATGTCATGACACATTTACTTCGATGAGATGGTCCATTTCAGTAGGTACCTTCGGATGTTGTGGCTTTGCCCGCTCCCGGTGACGGCCGCTCCCGCGCCTCTCTTGGGCCGCCTCCCGGCTTTGAGGGTGCCCCCCGCGCCACGGGTCGTGTTTTTCCCCGGTTGGCTACCCTAGGGGCTGCACCTCCCTCGGCGCCCGCGACACCCCTGGCATCCCCGGCCTCGACCACACCGGTGGCCTCGCCCGCCGCCTCACTGGCGGTCTCGCCTACGGTCTCGCCCTCTGCGGTCTCGGAGGAGGTAGGCTCTTCTTCGTCGTCGCCCGATGACTCGCTCTCGGGCTGGCACCCTTCGAGCGAGCACATGGTACCCCAGCGATGAGTACCTTCTCGCTTCTTCCGTCTCCAAGTCGTCTCCTCTCCCATCGTCAGCTCGAGCTGCCCTTCGGGATCCTTATTGGCTCGCTGTGATGCAGGAAGAGATCGAAGCGCTCCAGCGGAACCGTACCTGGCAGCTTGTCCCTCGGCCGCCCCGTGCCAACATCATCACGGGCAAGTGGGTCTTTCGGCACAAGACTCGTCCGGATGGCACTCTCGAGCACTATAAAGCTTGCTGGGTGGTTCGCGGTTTTCGGCAACGCGCGGACGTGGACTTCACCGACACATTTGCCCCGGTTGTTAAACCGGGCATGATCCACGCCGTGCTCCAACTAGCCATGTCCCGAGCTTGGCTTGTGCATCAGTTGGACATGTCCAACGCCTTCTTGCACGGCCACCTGGCTAAGCAGGTGTTCTGTGAGCAGCCCACCGGCTTCGTCGACGCCACACATCCAGATCATGTGTGCTTGCTCTACCGTTCTCTTTACGGGTTAAAGCAGGCACCTCGGGCCTGGTACCAGCGCATTGCCGCCTTCCTACCGACGCTCGGATTTACATCGACTCGCTCCGATGCGTCCCTCTTCGTGTATCATCACGGAGTTGACACGGCCTACTTGTTGCTGTACGTCGATGACATCATTCTGACGGCATCCTCTGTCGTGCTTCTTCAGCGGCTCACTGCTCGTCTTCGCGATGAATTTGCCCTGAAGGACTTGGGTCCTCTGCATTACTTCCTTGGCAATGAGGTGGTTCGTCGGCCAGATGGGTTCTTCTTGCATCAGCAGCGCTATGCCCATGAGCTTCTCGACCGAGCTGGCATGCTTAACTGCAAGCCCGCTCCCACGCCCGTCGACACCAAGGCCAAGGTTTCCGCTTTGGAGGGTTCGCCTGCATCTGATGCAGCATTCTACCACTCCATTGTGGGCGCCTTGCAGTACCTGACCCTGACGCGCCCCGACTTGCAGTATGCTATTCAGCAGGTCTGTCTTCACATGCATGCTCCGCGCGACTCTCACTGGAGTCTGGTGAAGCGTATCCTCCGATAGATACGCGGCACCCAGTCCTTGGGACTTACGTTGACGGCCTTCGCCTCCATCGACCTTGTCGCCTACTCTGATGCGGACTGGGCTGGCTGCCTGGGCACACGGCGCTCCACCTCGGGGTACTGTGTCTACCTTGGGCCGTCCCTGATCTCTTGGTCCTCCAAGCGACAGCCCACCGTCTCCCGCTCGAGTGCCGAGGCTGAGTATCAAGCAGTGGCTAATGCCGTTGCTGAATGCTCTTGGCTCCGTCAGCTGGTTCCAGGAGTTGCTTTGTGATATTCACAAGGCCACGCTCGTCTACTGCGACAACGTCTCTGTCGTCTACCTCTCCGCCAACCTGGTCCACCATCGTCGAACGAAGCATATTGAGCTTGATATACACTTCGTTCGTGAGCAGGTGGCTCTTGGGCACATCCGGGTCCTCCACGCCCCGACGGCGCAGCAGTTCGCTGACGTCATGACAAAGGGACTGCCTACTTCTGTCTTCGAGGAGTTCAGGTCCAGTTGATCTTTGCGTCTCCGGCGACGCTTTGACTGCGGGGGGTGTTGAATATATGGTTTTGTGCATGTGTATTGTATAGCCTGGCCCACCTCCTAGTCATCGTATAGTTGAGATTGTGGCCCACCTTGTACTCCATATATACGTGCGCTTTGCACCGATCAATACATCATGAAGCATTGCTAAACTCTCATTTCCAACAGTATGCTGATTTGATTTGGTTACATTATTAGCAGGGACCCACGGGTGAGGGGTTGGGTAAGGTATGCTGATTCATGGTCAACGCAGATCAATCTGTTCCATCCACGGTGGATTTGATAGTTGTAGCAAGTACGCCCGCGTTGCCTAGCAGCAGCGAGCTCTGGTGCAGATCGATAGCTGAAGCGCCATTGCAGGCAAGCAGAAGATGCCTCTTTTTCATACGCTGGTATACTTGCCTCAAATATTTTTTGCGCCTTCTCTGCACCCAATTATCTCTACTTAGAACGTTTATGTAATTTACTTTCAAATGGTACCTCCTCTGCACCCAATTATCTCTACTTAGAATGTTTATGTGATTTACTTTCAAATGGTACCTATTGTGATTACGTAAATTCTGTGGAGGAGAATTTATTTTAGTACTACCTGATGTTGCCGGGTATCATTAGTGGGACCTTTATTTTTTGTCTTTTTTTTGTTTGCGTAGTTTTGGTTCAGGTTCTGGTCGCTCATGCCTTATGTTGCTCTTCAAATGTTTTATTTGCTAATTTTTGAACTAGGCTCTTTTAATTCACGCTCTTTATGTTTATTTTCCATATAGGTACCATGCCTTCTTGGTACTAGCTGTTAGAATAAATCCGAGGCATACCGTCGATCATCCGAAGACCAAGAAATCACACGAGCACGACACCGAGATTTGTTAACGAGGTTCACCGATATGGCTACATCCCCGGGGCCTGACTACGGGCGCTCCTCCCCGTGACACCGCTACAATACCGCACACCGCCCACCCGGACGCCGGCACAGGCCGCCGGCTCCCCTTGCGCGCCTGTGCTATTACGTTGGCATAGGTTACATCGTGTGTCTACCCCGCTATATATGAGAGGTCTAGGATACAAGTGTCCTACTTGAACACGACTCTACATCCTATGTAAACACAGTACTACTCAAGAGTCCAACTGTAACCTACCTTGTACACAATATTCGACACAACACCAACAAACTCCACCTTAACAAATATACTCCACCATCCTGGATTTGTCCATGCGTCAAACTTTCATGTACATTGGACTTGAGCTTATCCCATGAGAACCGCTACTACTCCAAAGACTCCATATGACTCCACCTGCAACTTGTAGTCCCTTCTTTTCTTCACCACAGTCAACACTCCAGCAAAATTAAGTTCTTTATTACTCTAGTTTGTGTTCCCAACTTCCAAAGTATCCGTCCATGCCATCACACACTGATCACTGGCCTGCGTGAAAGTGAACAACTCACATATTGGGTGTCACACATAAGAGTTACCTGAACTCAATATCACCACTCCTTGACCGTCTGTCTGAAACTTGAAAGAATGTCACCGTTGCTTGTAGTCATCCCGGGTCAAACTTGCAGTTGTCTCACCACATGTATGACCACTAGAGCCCTGGCCCGTCTCCATGTCCCGTGCATACCGCACGCCTCGCCGCTATTACCGCGTCGAGCCTCTGCTGTCCCGGTCGAGTCCCAAGGGACGCGAATTCACACCACTCAACCCCCTCTGCAGAGTACCACCGATCATCACCGACCGATGACGAGTTTCACGCTTTCATCGGACCACTGGGCTCCAGTCCAAACTATGTGTCCCTCGCTTTTCCCCCGCTGAATAGGCTTCGATTCTCTGGATCCTTACACCATAGCCCCTCAATCCAGCTTCACCTTCAACATGACTCCATGGTAGATGATCAGTCCACCCTCGCGCCCCGTCGACTTTAAGCTCTCATGCGCGCCGTCTTGAATCAACTCTGCGTCATAGTCTTGTCGAAGCCACAGAAGCCCTCGGGGCCTGCACCACGTGTTTCCACGCCCAGAAGTCGGTCACCATCAGCATCATGCTCCTATGTCGTTGTCGCCGATCCCACCACCGTCTTCTGTACCAACCGACTTGCGTCGATCCGTCAGACTGTCTAGGCCAACTGCCCTATGTGTCTGACCCGAGCCGAACTTTCCTGACTGCAACCATCTGCAACTCCTCACAACCATCATCGTCCATCTTAACTGGCTTGATACCCCGCAACGCCTTCAAGCATCATGTTGTGCCAACAAATCTTTCACCCTTGTCTGCCATAACCCAAAGCTTCCAGTTCCGTTGAACTTCTCCACCTCAAACCTAGTATCCATTGACACCATGGTTATTTGTATGACTGACCTTATGAAAAATAACTGAGCGGTCTTCCCGTGATCCCCAAGCACATGAACGGAACCTCCGCGTACTACTAGAGATTCAACTAGCTGGTCTTCACGTGATGTAGCTTCGGTCTTGGCTCAACTCCCCATGCATAGCTCTTGCTTTTATCAATGCCCTTTGCTCCGATGCATACTGTATCGCCCATGGACTTGCTTCTGTCCGGTAGGAAAATATCTGATGTTGCACGTCTGCGGCTCGTACACAAAGAGAACACATCTCCTTCCAGGACTCGGTCCCCCTTTTTTTCAAAACAAATCCTTCGACATGATCGCTTTGTACTCGGCCGCACGACCCATCGTCGACCTGGCTACGGTTGCCCTCGACCATGATCTCGAGCGCCACGCGCCTGGCCTGGCCACCTGCCTCCGTTAGTCCATCTAGGCTGCCGCACCACGTACGCGCTGTGCGCTTTCGGCGACACATCCGCTTTAGACCGATATGTTTGCCCGACTGACTTGATCGCTTCCATGAAGATTACAATGACCAACGTCTGCTTTCAGGTTGCAACTCGCCGAGGACTTCATCCCGTATCGCGACCTCTTTCCGTAGATTTTTGTCGTTGTTTTCTTTCTTCTCTAGATCAATGATCCACTGCGTTCGGACAACCTAGCTCATAATACCACTTGTTAGAATAAATCCGAGGCATACCGTCGATCATCCGAGGACCAAGCAATCACACGAGCACAACACCGAGATTTGTTAACGAGGTTCACCGGTATGGCTACATCCCCGGGGCCTGACTACGGGCGCTCCTCCCCGTGACACCGCTACAATACCGCACACCGGCCACCCGGGCGCCGGCACACGCCGCCGGCTCCCCCTTGCGCGCCTGTGCTATTACGTTGGCATAGGTTACATCGTGTGTCTCCCCCCGCTATATATGAGAGGCCTAGGATACACGTGTCCTACTTGGACACGACTCCACATCTTATGTAAACACAGTACTACTCAGAGTCCAACTGTAACCTACATTGTGCACAATATTCGACATAACTCCAACACTAACTGCTACACATTCCCTCAAACATTTCTTTCTGGACCGTGTGGGAGAAGAAGCGGAAGAAGGCGGACATCAGTGAGATGCACCTCTTCATATTCTCTCCCCCATGTTCCCCTCTCCCTCTCACTCTTTCTTCAGGGGGTGTAAGATGGACTTTGCTCCAGCAATGGTTGACATTAATTAGGTGGGGATTAGAAATGTTAAATTGTTTGAATACCATGTTCATCAAGACACGCACATGTATCTTGATTTGGCTTCAAAAGTCATGCCTCTATGTTATGCTACTGACCGAGCACGTGTGACACTGAGTTTTCCTCTATTTCAATCCATCGCCATCAAATTCACACGCAATTGTCCATTGATTGCCCCTGTTAGACTATGTATAGCTTCTGTACCTATGTACGTATATGGTACATATTGTAACACAACCATTATATATAATGAGATAAGCCACCCCTAGAGGGTTGTGCTGGTTCCCCAAAACTTATTGTCTTACATGGTATCACGCTAGGTTACGATCGCTTCCGCTTCTAAACCCTAATACCCGCACCGCCGCCGCAGCCACCGCCGCCTTCACCGCCGCCGCCGCACCACCGATCGCGCCGCCGCCATGTCGAGCGCCGCCACCACCGGTTCCACTGCTGCGGGCTTCCTCCCGGCCTCTCTTGCGGCTCTGCTCAACCTCCCGCTCGATGCCGTCTTTGTTCCGGCTCCGATCGGGACAAGGAGCATCGGCTCCGTCTTCTCCACGCCGCCGGCGCCCTCGCTTGGGCGTGACCTCGTGGTCCACACCGTGGCGCCGCCGTCCGCTGCGGACTCCGCAGGCGTCGTCCCGCCGCTCCTGCCGCAAGCGGATCACACTGCCCCGCTGGCGGGGTTGGCGGCGTCCGCCCCCGCCGCGGGCCTTGCGGCGTCCGCACCGGCCGCGAGCTTTGCGGCGCCCGCCCTGGCTGCGGTCCCGCCTCCTCCCGCATCGGCTTCAGTGCCTCCGGCTGCCTCCATGGTGTTTGCACCCCAGGCAGCCTCCTTGATGGGATTGTCTTCGCCGCCGCCGTTTCACTTCGGTCATTCATCACCATCAAGCTCTCCGCCGACAACTACATCTTCTGGCGTGCGCAGGTTCTCCCGCTCTTGGGGAGTCACTACCTGCTAGGCTACGTCGACGGATCGCTTCCCTGCCCACCCGCGCTGGTAGACAGCGTGCATGGTCCGGTCTACAATCCGGCCCATCGCGTCTGGACGGGGCAGGACCAGGCGAACCTCTCCTCCATCCAGGGGTCGCTCTCGCCGGCAGTTGCCGGCCTTGTTGTCTTCACGAAGATGTCTCATGAGGCCTGGACCATCCTTGAGCGCACCTTTGCAGCGCAGTCCCAGGCTCGTGTCTCTGCACTCCGTCGTCAGCTTGGAGAGTGTCAGAAGCTTGACTCCACTGCCACTGAGTTCTACAACAAGGTCAAGGGCCTCGCCGACACATTGGCCTCCATTGGACAGCCCCTCACCGACTCCGAGTTCAACTCGTTTATTGTCAATGGTCTTGATGAGGAGTATGATGCCTTAGTCGAGATCATCAACGAGCGGGGCAACTCGACACCCATGCTGGCACACGAGGTTTTCTCTCGGCTCCTTCTCACTGAGCAACGGGTCGAGACTCGCCGCACCAGGGGCACTGGCTCCCTCTCGGCCAACACCGCCACCAAGGGTGGCCGCTCTTCTTCATCACCCCGGTCTCCCTTGGGGCTGCCACCGTCGCCCGCCTCGGCCCCCCCACCTACTGCGACCTTACCGGGGGCTGGCGGTCCACGTGTGTGTCAGCTTTGTGGCCGCGATGGGCACTGGGCCTCCAAGTGTCATAAGCGCTTCCAGCGAAGCTTCCTTGGTCTTGGCAATGACGGCAAAGATACACGCAACAATGCCCGTCAGGTCGCCATGGCTGATCGTCCCGCGCCACAGAAGCAACAGGGACACACTCAGTCCTACTCCATCGATCCACACTGGTACATGGACTCTGGGGCGACAGAGCATCTAACCAGCGAGATGGGGAAGCTTCACACTCGTGAACCCTATCATGGCTCCGACAAGATCCACACCGCCAATGGAGCAGGTATGCACATCTCTCATATTGGTCAAGCATCTCTTCTCACTAGACATGCCAATAGGAGTCTTCAGCTTCGCAATGTTCTTCGAGTTCCATCTGTGACCCGTAATCTTCTTTCAGTTCCTAAACTCACACGTGATAATAATGTGCTTTGTGAATTTCACCCTTTTGATCTTTTTATTAAGGATCGGGGCACGAGGGACATTCTTCTTAGTGGGCGGTTGTGCCAGGGCCTCTACCGTCTGGAGCATCCTGGTGTCGCTCGTGTTTTCAGTGGAGTTCGGGTCTCTCCGTTACAGTGGCATGCTCGTCTTGGTCACCCGGCCACACCTATTGTCCGTCATATTTTGCGTCGTCATGAGCTTCCTAGTTTGTCTAGTCATAAAGATGTAGCAGTGTGTGATGCTTGTCAGCAGGGGAAGAGTCATCAACTTCCTTTTTCGGAGTCCAGTCGTGAGGTGAAACATCCTTTAGAACTTGTGTTTTCAGATGTATGGGGTCCTGCTCAGACTTCTGTCAGTGGTCATAATTACTATATCAGTTTCGTTGATGCTTATAGTCGCTTTACCTGGCTTTACCTTATTAAACGCAAATCTGATGTGTTTGATATTTTTGTTCAGTTTCAAAAACATGTTGAACGTCTTCTCAAGCACAAAATTGTTCATGTCCAGTCAGACTGGGGGGGGGGGGGCGAGTATCGCAACCTCAACTCTTTCTTTCAGTCGCTTGGGATAGCTCATCGTTTAGCATGTCCGCATACACATCAGCAGAATGGTTCAGTCGAACGTAAGCATCGTCATATTGTTGAAGCTGGTCTTACTCTTTTGGCCCATGCATCTGTTCCGTTTCGGTTTTGGAGTGATGCTTTCACCACTGCATGCTTTCTCATCAACCGTACTCCTACTCGTGTTTTAAACATGAAGACTCCCATTGAGGTTCTCCTTAATGAACAACCTGATTATACCTTTCTCAAGGTATTTGGGTGTGCTTGCTGGCCGCATCTTCGTCCATATAACAAGCGCAAGCTTGAGTTTCGTTCTAAGAAGTGTGTTTTTCTTGGCTATAGCTCTCTTCATAAAGGTTACAAATGTCTTCATGTTCCCACTAATCGTGTCTATATATCTCGGGACGTCGTGTTTGATGAGCATGTTTTTCCCTTTGCCAACCTTCCTGTGTCCACTGTCGAACTACCATCCCTGCATTCATCCTCTGTTGCTTCTGACCAATTTGATGATGTTGCATACTCTCCTTTGTTGTTACCTAACCATGGTGCAGGAACCGGACGTGGAGCTCGTTTGGAGCTGTTGGAGGATTCACCATCATCATCGTCGTCTTCTGGTGGGCACGTCGATCGCCCTATGTTGCATGGCATTGATTCGCGTGCCCATGCATGGTCACCCGACGAGCCCGTCGCGCCGAGCATCTCCACTGCTCGGTCCGTTTCGCCAGCGGCCGTCGAGTCGCCCGTGGCTCGGCCCGTCACGCCGTCTTCGCCTGCGGCTCGGCCCGTCACGCCGTCTTCGCCCGCGGCTCGGGTCCTCACGTCGCCTTCATCAGCGGATCGGCCCGCGACACCGGCCGCGCCACGGCCCACTATGCCGAGCTCGCCATCGGCCCGGTCTGTGATGCCGGAGTCGCCAGCTGCTTCGTCTGCTCTGCCGGTTTCGCCGGTGGGTCGGCCTTCTTCGCCAACCGAGTCCGAGGCTACCGTGACTGGCTCCTCGTCACCGGCTGACTCGTCAACGTCGCCGTCCTCCAGCCCGTTGCAGGCTGCTCCGTCGACCTCGGTGGTTCTTGTATCCCGACCACATACACGCAGTCGCAGTGGCATTTTCAAACCTAAGGAACGTAAGGATGGTACGGTTGCTTGGTTGGCTGCTTGTTTGGCTGCTGCTGTTGCGGATCCATCTTCTGAGCCTCGCTCATATCAGGCTGCCCTGCGCATTCCACATTGGCGAGAGGCTATGGAGCAGGAGTTTCATGCTCTTCTTCGTAACAAGACATGGACTCTCGTTCCTCCACCACCACGGGTAAATGTTATTGACTCAAAATGGGTATTCAAAGTGAAGAAGCATTCGGATGGATCTATTGAGCGTTACAAAGCGCGACTTGTTGCTCGCGGTTTTCGGCAGCGTCATGGTCTTGACTATGAGGACACCTTCAGTCCTGTCGTCAAGCCTACCACTATTCGGCTTCTTCTCTCCATTGCTGTTTCTCGTGGTTGGTCACTTCGTCAACTTGATGTGCAGAATGCTTTTCTACATGGATTTTTGGAGGAAGAGGTTCATATGAAACAGCCGCCTGGTTTCTCTGATCCTGATCGTCCTGACTATATCTGTCGTCTTTCCAAAGCACTATATGGTTTGAAGCAAGCTCCTCGTGCCTGGCATGCCCGCCTTGCCTCTGCCCTTCGTGCTCATGGGTTTGTGCCGTCTACTGCTGACACTTCGTTATTTCTTCTACAGAAGCCAGAAGTCACTATGTATCTTTTGGTATATGTCGATGATATTATCCTTGTCAGCTCTTCTCAGTATGCTGCTGATGCTCTTGTCTGCTCTCTTGGTGCTGATTTTGCGGTCAAAGATCTTGGGAAGCTTCACTACTTTCTTGGAGTTGAGGTCACTTCTCGTGCTACTGGTCTTGTCCTTACGCAGAAGAAGTACTCCTTGGAGTTGTTACAGAGAGCTGGCATGCTGAAGTGCAAACCGACCACCACACCCATGTCTTCTACCGACAAGATAACAGCTGTTGATGGTGAGCTTTTGTCTCCTGCGGATGCCACAGA
This sequence comes from Triticum dicoccoides, assembly GCF_002162155.2. Lineage (NCBI taxonomy): Eukaryota > Viridiplantae > Streptophyta > Magnoliopsida > Poales > Poaceae > Triticum > Triticum dicoccoides. The sequence continues at coordinate 338,899,944 of NC_041392.1, forward strand.
GTACAGGAGCATTGTTGGTGGACTTCAGTACTTGACGATCACGAGACCAGATATCTCTTATGCTGTTAACAGGGTTTGTCAGTATCTTCAGGCTCCCAGAGATACTCATTGGGCTGCTGTTAAACGCATTCTTCGTTATGTTCAGTTCACCCTGACATTTGGTATGCATATTCGGCCGACTTCCTCTCGGGTCCTTTCGGCCTTCTCTGATGCAGATTGGGTTGGTAGCCCAGATGACAGGCGATCCACGGGGGGTTATGCAGTATTCTTTGGCTCTAATTTGATCGCCTGGAGTGCTCGGAAACAGGCTACTGTGTCACGTAGCAGTACTGAAGCTGAGTACAAGGCTGTGGCTAATGCTACTGCAGAGATTATTTGGGTGCAGTCTTTGCTTCAGGAGTTGGGTTTGTCTCAACCACAGCCTCCTATTCTTTGGTGTGATAACATCGGTGCTACATACCTTTCTGCAAATCCAGTATTTCATGCCCGAATGAAACACATTGAAGTTGACTATCACTTTGTACGGGAACGTGTATCACAGAAGCAACTCCAGATCAAGTTTATCTCATCTAAGGATCAACTTGCAGACATCTTCACTAAGCCTTTACCGCTGCCACAGTTTGAGGCTTGTAGGCGCAATCTTACCCTTCTCAGTTCTTTAGAAAGTGGCTAAGATTGAGGGAGGGTGTTAGACTATGTATAGCTTCTGTACCTATGTACGTATATGGTACATATTGTAACACAACCATTATATATAATGAGATAAGCCACCCCTAGAGGGTTGTGCTGGTTCCCCAAAACTTATTGTCTTACAGCCCCTAGAGTTGCTTGCTAATGTGATCCATGGTATTGTTATTTTTTTCTCCGTACATATTTATATTGGGTCCTTCTCCCTACCAAACTAATACAATTATTTGATGGTTTACATGTATAGTCTTGTTATATTTTCCTTTGATTTTCCATGCTATTAGCCTATTACAAGAATATGATATATATTCTTATGGGTTGTGTACTGCTGTGTAGATTTCCTTTCGCCTTGTACAAACTGAATCGATGATTCAAGATATAATTCTACGTAAAGGATCAAGAAACAATGATTTGTCATTCGTTGGTATGTTCGCATTTGCTACTATCAAATATGTCTTACCATTTATTTGTTCTTTCCTTTTGTCTGATAATGCAGGGGAAAATATGAATCAAGAATAAAATATTGTTATTCTAAGATGATTTTTGCTGACAGATTAAGAAAGACACACACTTCTTGCTGACGTTTGTTTGCATCCAGCACCTTTCTTGGTAAGATAAACCATGCTTCTATATGTACTTAAGAGACATGGTGATTAAGAGGGCCGACGAGAATCATATTCCTTCCAGATCTTAATGTGTGTTCTCATACAAAAAACAAATTGTGCTTTTTCCATACATGTTGACTATTGTATTTCTATAACATTTGAACCCTTCTTTTTGTTACTAAGAAGGTGTTAAAATTAATCGTAGTTTGTGATTTGTGTGGAGACATGTTTGATCTATGAAAAGATGTCCATTTATTGATACCATATTTTTTCTGGCTAATGAATGTTTTATCCATGTATTTAATACATTGTGTGACTGAGATCGTCAAAACGGGACCCGTGATGGCGACCCGTGGCCGTGGCCGGCGCCTAACAATGGCGTTCAGGCCGCAGCCGCCGTCGCCGGCGGAGACCTCCGCGACAGGGGCCTCGAGTGGATCTCGCTACTCATGTCTGGGCTCAGAGAGTGGTCCTCCGGCCGTTGGTGTTCAGATGGCGCTCCACGTTCTGGATCAGGAGGAGGAGAATTCGGGGTGGACTCCGGTGGGTAGGACAAGGAGAAAGAGGACCGAGGCGGAGATTGTTCCGCAGTTCTGGGTAGATGCCGGATTCCCAACTCCGGCGTCTCGCTTCTGGGAAAGACGAACATCTTTGTCTTTTTTTTTTGCCGGCGACACCGACGGCTAACGCAGGCATGGAGCCTTCATCTTGCAGGGATCAAGAGATTTCTGTGGTGGAGGATTCGCCGGACCGGGAGCAGTCTCCATCACCGGTTGGCTCGACGGCGATCGGATTACCTGTTCGGAAGGCGCCTTCGTCGCCGACTGGTATTCGGTCCTCGCATGGGCAGTTGGAGGGGACCTCTTCCACCACGCCGGATCACTCCGCCGCCTGTGCTAGGGCAGTTCATTGCCTCGGCCAAGATGGTGCTGTGCCTGGCCGGTTTGGATCGCCGGCGCCGGAGATCTCAGCGGACGAGGAGGCGAGATCAAGGGCAGTTACGGATGCGCTTTCTCAGGAAGTTCAATGTGCGTCATCTACGCCGAGCGGGCCAGACTTGCATGCGGTGCATGCCTCGGGCCAGGAGTACTCGTGGACCTGGCTGTGTCATCGCATGCGGGCTCTGTGGCCGAGCAAACCTAAGCCGGTGGCCTCGAACGTCATCGCAGATTCATCTTCGTCTGTGCTGTCGCCTGCAGCCGTCACACCATCGACTTCAGCCGCAACAGCCAGCTTGCCGCCCGGTGCCATCCCACCTCCGGTACCATCTCTTACCGGCTCGAACCGCGCCAGGTCGGGCCGCTCCTACGCGGTGGTCGCCGCGTCCCTGCCGCAGGCGATGGCGGGCGCGCCCCCGCCGCCGCAGACCCCCTTGTCCGCGGGTGGGCAGACACCGGCAACGCTCGTTCGCGGGTCTTTCGTGGGATTGGATCCCGTGTCTTCATGTCAACCTGCTGCTGGGATCGGCAACGCAGGCTCCACGGTTCCTCCTCAACTTCAGCGAGGGCCGGCTCCCGCGTATGCATACGGTGGGGTGCAGGAGCAGATGCAAGGTCAAGGGATGCATTACGCAGTGCAGTCTGGACTTACTCCCACGTACATGGTTCCGGTTGCAGGGGCGGCTTGTTCCATTCAGTTCCAACCTGCTAGTGGTGCTCCAATTCAGCAACAGCAAGCAGGTTTCACAAAGGGATACCAGGGCGCTGCTCAGAAGCGCAAGAAGAAAAAGAAATGGCAATCTCAGCAGCAGTTCCTTGGTGGTAAGTTGCAACAGGGCTTTCAATACTCACAGCAATACGTGACTACTCATCAACAGGTTTCGAACCAGTATGTACCGCAACATCACATGCAGTCACAGCAGTCTGGACCGCAAACGCAGATGCACCAGCAGTCACAGTTGCCTTTGCAACAGATGCATGGACAGGGACAAGAAACTAACATCACTGCACCCTCTACGATGACTCCTATGCCTAATGTCCTCGGGGATCCTCCTACGACCAAAGGAAAAACCAAAAAAGGGGTTCGTTCTTGGAAATGTGCAGTTGAAACGCATGCGGCTAAGGATTTTCCGGTTCAGCATTATTGTTACATTTGCGATAAAATTGCACATCCAACTCTGCGGTGTCCCGTTCTTAAGCTCACTAAGCCTCATGCTTTTGTTTCGGGAGTGGGAGCTGAAGAGACGTATTTTGCTCAGTTACCTGACTGTGTTGTGAAAGAGCACTTGGCACCGACTCAGACTCCTATCGCTTGTGTTCGTGTTAGCGGTGTGATGGTGCCTGCTAGCATTATTGAGAGCCAGATTGCGAGGAGATGTCCGGTTCAGACTCAGTGGAAATGGGAGGCCATAAAGCATAGGGAGGATGCTTACCTTGTTAGCTTCTCCTCTTTTGAGGATTTGGACCGAGTTGACGGTATTCAGATGAATGTGCCTTCAGTTAATGCTCAGATCACCATTTCTGCATGGAAATCTCAGGACATCCCACATAAGTTGAAACTCAAGCAGGTTTGACTTCATGTCGATGGTGTCCCTCACACAGTTCGTCACTTTTGGGGTCTCTGGGCAGTTGGCACTTTAATGGGCAAAACCTTGGACGTTGATCTCATCAGTTTGAGACGTCGTGGGATAGTCCATATCCTAGTAGCCATGACTACCACTCATATTTTGTCGAAGGAGAAAGATGATGTGGGACATTTCTTTTCCACGGATGTGATCGTTAAACTCAAGGGATATGCTTTCACGTTCAGGAGGGAACCGACAGACTTCATATCAGACCCGGAATTTGTCCCGTTTATTTAGAGGCGAAAAGGTGATGATGCGGATGATGATAGCAATGGAAAGGAGCAGGATGATGACATGGATACCCCTGAGCATGCTGCTCTCTCCTCCAACCTGCAGTCATCTAGTTCGGCTAATGCTAAAGATGTTCACATGACTCAAGTGCAACAGCGTGGGCTAGCGAGCGTTGTTTCTCCCACCTCCCACGCTGCTAATGGTGAGCTTGCAAGCAGGCTCACATGCTCGGGTGCACACACCAACGTTGGTGTTCTGCATGGTAATGCATGCATGGACGATTTAACGTTGGGTCAGCTTGCTCCTTCGGGTGACTTGGCAGACTCCGCGGCCACCGCGACCGCGGATATTTTGGACAACTCGGCGACTGCTACCACTGAAGTAATGGTTTCCTCGGCGACCACGGATCCCTCGTCGACGACTACCATGGACATTTTAGACCCCTCGGCGCCCGCGATCGTGGACATGGCGGATCCCTTGGCATCCACGGCGGCACACTCGGCGTCCGCGGCTCCTTCTTCACCAACAGCGGCGTCTTCACGCATGACTCCATCTGAGAGTGTCGGGAGGGGATTGCTACTCCACCCTCATCCCCTCCTCCGGCAACGAATCTTGTGCGACTTTCTTCATCGGGTGTGACACCTACCCGCCGAAGTAATCGGCATAAGGTTGCCGACGACGGGAGGATGGATACTCTGATGAGGACTCCTTGGCCAAGGCTATGAATCTAGACAGCCAAGGTACTATGTCGTCACCCAAATTCTTTTTATCTTTTCTGCTACAACCATCGTTTCTAAGTTGAATAATGTTGGTGTTAGCTTAGGAAGTAATGAGAAGGATATTTCTATTTCGGCAAACGCTTTGAGACATGTGGAATATGACCATTTAAAGGTTACTCCATGAGTTTCTAGCAAGTCTTTTGTCTCACATCTAGATGAGGAGGAGCTGCATGCCACAGATGGTCAGCTACTCTCTCATTTAGTTGGACAGGTTTTGGCTGTGGGCCTAGATGAACTTGGACTTAGTTCATTGATTGAGCTTACAGCTTTCGGACGTAAATCAAAGGCCTCCCATTCCAAAAAAGGCCGCAAACCCTCAAAGAGGGCTAAGTTTTCTAAATCTCCTATTGTTTCCTCATGAATGGCATGTTCTTTAATAGCAGAGGTCTTGGTGACTTGGCTAAACATCTATTCATTGTGGAATGTAATAGGGAATACAATTTAGACTTTTTGGCTATCTCTGAAACGGGGAGACGTGATTTCTCAGTAAGTCTGCTTAACCGTCTTTCTGGCGGGATAGACTTCACTTGGATTCCACGACCGCCTAGAGGCCGTTCTGGGGGCATTTTACTTGGCGTAAACATAGGGACTATGGATGTTTTGGCTAGTTCGGATGGTGAGTTTCATATTAAACTCCATATTCGCAACAAGGCCGACAACTTCACATGGACTCTCGTCACCGTGTATGGTGCAGCCCAGGATGAGTTCAAGGCCGAGTTCCTCTGTGAATTGGTTAATCTGGCGAAAGATAATCCTTATCCCATTCTTATTGGTGGTGATTTCAATTTGCTTCGATTTCCAAATGAGAAAAGCCGTGGCAGGTTTGATGATCATTGGCCTTTCCTTTTCAACGCTGTCATCGACAATCTAGATCTGCGAGAGGTTTCCATGATTGGAAGACAGTTCACTTGGGCGAACAGTCTTCCGGAACCGACATATGAGAAACTAGATCGCGTTTTAATGGATACTGAGTGGGAATCTGAATTTCCTATGGTGTGTGTTCGTGCTCTACCTCGTATCGAGGCTATATCAGACCACACACCCATTCTCCTAACTACGGGTTTGCCACGACCACAATATAGACGCAAGTTCAAGTTTGAACTTGGGTGGTTGCTTCAGGATGGCTTCCATGACATGGTCAAGGAGGTGTGGGAGAAACCGGTGGCCGGGCCTACCCCAATTCACAAATGGAATAACAAAATGCGTGCATTACGTAAATTCCTTGGTGGTTGGGCTAGGCATACGGTGGGTATCCTCAGAAAGGAGAAGCTTCGCCTTTCATCTCTCATTGATGGATTAGAAGCTTTGGCAGAGGTTAGACCCCTATCTGAGCATGAAATCAAGATCAAGAGTCATTCGAATGCACAGATAGCTAGCATGCTGCGTGAAGAAGAACTGAATTGGTATCAACATTCTAACTCTCAGTTTATCCTGAAAGGTGACGCAAATACTAGATATTTCCATGGAGTCGCCAATGGCAGACACCGGAAGAAAATTATTCATTCCCTACAACAGGATGAGGGCACAATTGAGGGGCATGAGCAACTTAAATCTTATATCACTAATTATTATAAAAATTTGTTCGGAGCCCCGGAGGAAGAAAACTTCTCGATGGATGAGTCCCGAACAAATGACATCCGCCAGGTTTCTGATGAGGAAAACAACCTTCTAACAGCCCCATACTCTATGGAGGAAGTTAGAAAGGCGGTTTTCCTAATGGAGCACAACAAAGCCCCGGGTCCGGATGGTTTTCCCGCTGAGTTCTATCAGCACTTTTGGGAAGTCATCAAACCGGATCTCCTACTTTTGTTTAGCGACTTACATGCTGGCCAACTAGAATTGTTTCGCTTAAACTTCGGTGAGATTATTTTATTACCTAAGGTTAATGAGGCTGAAAGGATACAACAATATAGACCTATTTGCCTTCTTAATGTTAGTTTTAAAATATTCACGAAGGTTGCGACTATTAGGCTAAATTCGGTTGCTGAACATGTGGTTCGTCCTTCATAGACAACTTTTATGCAAGGCAGACACATCCTTGATGGTATTGTTATCCTTCATGAAACAGTCCATGAATTACACCGAAAAAGTTGAATGGGGTGGTTCTCAAAATAGACTTTGAAAAGGCTTATGACAATGTCAAGTGGCCCTTTCTTCAACAGACTCTCAGAATGAAAGGATTTTCTGCAGAGTGGCGTGCTATGATCCATAGTTTCGTTTCTAGAGGTAGTGTTGCCATTAAGGTCAATGATGACATTGGACACTATTTCCAAACGAAGAAGGGTTTGCGACAAGGTGACTCGATATCGCCCATGCTATTCAATATAGTGGCGGATATGCTTGTGATCATGATTGAGCGTGCCAAGGTTGATGGCCAAATTGAAGGGGTAGTAAATCATCTAGTTGATGGTGGTCTCTATATACTTCAATATGTCGATGATATAATTCTCTTCATGGATCATGACCTCAAGAAAGCAAGAAATCTGAAACTAATTCTATCAGCATTCGCGCAACTCTCGGGTCTTAAGATCAATTTTCATAAAAGTGAATTGTTTTGCTTTGGCAAGGCTCAAGACGAGGCCCACCTGTACGTTGAACTGTTTGGATGCGGGTTGGGCCAGTTTCCGATCACATATTTGGGGATACCAATACATTATCAGAGACTCACAAATGCTGAATGGAGACACGTCGAGGAGAGACTTTAGAAAATACTTAGTAGTTGGAAAGGTAAACTGTTGTCTCTAGGTGGAAGATTGGTCCTCATAAATTCAGTACTTAGTAATATGGTACTATATATGATTTCCTTCTTCCAGTTGCATAAAGGAGTTTTACATAGATTGGATTATTTCCGATCAAGATTCTTTTGGCAAGGAGATAGAGAGAGAAAGAAATATCGACTGGCCAAATGGAGTATGGTTTGCCGTCCCAAAGACCAAGGCGGGTTGGGTATTCATGACCTTGAGGTTAAGAATAGGGCCCTCCTCGGCAAATGGTTGTTTAAATTTCTAACGGAAGAAGGTGTATGGCAAACCCTCCTAAGGAGGAAATATGTGGGCTCCAAGGCGGTATCCCAAGTATACTGGAAGCCTGGGGATTCCTACTTTTGGGCGGGTCTAATGGCTATGAAGAAATATTTCTTCTGCTATGGATCCTTCTCAATTAAGGACGGCTCGGAAATTAGATTCTGGGAGGACAGATGGCTAGGGAATGCCACACTCCGGGAACAATATCCGGCTCTATACAACATTGTGCTCCACAAGGGTGATACTATCGCCACGGTAATGGAATCATTTCCGCCAAATGTGACGTTCAAAAGAGATTTAATTGGACCTAGACTCCAATCGTGGAACATCCTGCTCCAGCGGTTGTCCACGGTGCACCTGTCACATGGGTCTGATGTATTTCGGTGGAACCTTCATGGGAATGGAAAATTCTCAGTGGATTCCTGAAAGTGCGTTATATCGACTAGAGAGGGGGGGGGGGTGAATAGGCGATTTTTATGAAAGTCTTCAAAACGTGGAAGTTATGAAGACAAACGATAGAAATAAACCTATTACCCTACAGCGGAAGGTAGACTACACTAGGCAAGCCATAGTCAAGTATTCAATAGAGTGAAAGCACAATGACTAATAGCAGCAATGTAGTAAGGATCAGGTAGGAAGATATTGTGAAGCCACTTAGAACACGCAGTCACTCAGTGAAGACAAAAGATAGTGCGAACATACAATGACTTCACAAGGAGTAACAGTAAGTAAAGGGAAGGGAAGATGAAACCAGTGACTCGCTAAAGACAATGATTTGTTGGACCAGTTCTAGTTGCTATGACAACTGCACGTCTGGTTAGGGCGGCTAGGTATTTAAACCTTAGGACACACAGTCCCGGACACCCAGTCCTGAACACGCAGCTCAGGACACCCAGTCCTCACCGTATTCCCCTTGAGCTAAGGTCACACAGACCTCGCCCAATCACTCTGGTAAGTCTTCAAGGTAGACTCCCAAACCTTCACAGACTTCGTTCACCGGCAATCCACAATGTCTCTTGGATGCTCAGAACGCGACGCCTAACTGGCTGGAGGATGCACAGTCCTCAAGTGTAATAAGTCTTCAGATCACACAGACAAGAAGACTTAAGTGATGCCTAATTCTCTTTGGCTCTGGGTGGTTAGGGCTTTATCCTCGCAAGGAATTCTCTCTCAAAGGCTTCGAGGTGGGTTGCTCTCAAACGACAAAAGCCGTACTCTGAATCTGAGCAGCCAACCGTTTATGGTTGTAGGGGGTGGGCTATTTATAGCCACTTGGCAACCCGACCTGATTTGTCCGAAATGACCCTGGGTCACTAAGGAACTGATACGTGTTCCAACGGTCAGATTTCAAACTCACACGGCAACTTTACTTGGGCTTCAAGCAAAGATGACTTGCCCGACTCTGGACAAGATTCGCTCTCAAAGTCTTCACTCGAAGACATAGGTTTTGTTTAAGCATCACTTCAGTCATTCTGACTGGTTCTCTTGGACCCCACTTAACAGTACGGTGGTTCCTATGACTCAACACAGAAGAAAGAGAACTACGAAAGATCTAAGTCTTCGAGCTCCATAGGCTTCATGTGGTGTCTTCTCTTGTCATAGTCTTCAATGTGAATATATTCATATACCACCTTTGACTTCAATGTCTTCATACATTTTTAGGGGTCATCTCTGGTAGGAAAACCGAATCAATGAGGGACTTCTACCTGTGTTATCCCGCAATTCTCACAAACACATTAGTCCCTCAACTAGGTTTGTCGTCAATACTCCAAAACCAACTAGGGGTGGCACTAGATGCACTTACAATCTCCCCCTTTTTGGTGATTGATGACAAACTAGTTGAAGTTTTCAACGGGGAATATAATCTGTGAAATTGTAAAGGATAAGGAATTGTCTTCATAAGTTGCAAGGGCTCCCCCTGAAGATGTGCATATAAGTAATTTGCTTTTGGAATGCAAATGCACATGGCAGGTTGTACTGGTGGAGATCCACTTCAACTTATGATGACAATCCACTATGCATGTGAAAGTATATGAAGATAATGACATGCATAATGGAAAATGGACGTCTGCAGAATGATCTAAGTGTGGAATTTATCGTCGCACATGCAGAATTTATCATCGCAACACAAGGTGGCAAATAAGTAGCAGACGACCATCGAGTTTAAGTGTTACAACTCAAAGAACCAAATGTAGCAAAACGAGAGTTGTAAGCACGAAGCAAAATATAAAGCACCCGCCCATATGGACCCGCTTGAAGACTATCAACCTCATATGCTTCTCCCCCTTTTGTCAGTAAGGACCAAAAAGGTTTGAAGACATAGAGCATCTACTCGTTCCCATGAGGAGTAGGTGAAGCAGCAGGGTCGTTGGTTGTGTTTGGCGGTGCGGAAGAGCTTGGAGCAGAGTCGAAGCGTGCTGAAGGAGGTGGCGGTGAAGTAGCATCGTCTTCATCCTCGATTACCCTGGCATTCACAGTTGCAACAGAGGAAGAGAACTCAGAGTCTTCAAGGGATGGAGTTCGTCGCAGCACTGCCCTTCGAGGAGGTGTGGAGTCAAACTTGAATCGCTCAGTGAAGCCATCCTCTTGAAGATCATCTTCAGAACACATCAGTGTTAGCCCTTTCCATGTGCGGCGAGAGGTTTCATGGGCAACAAATGCATTCTTGGTGGCAAGATTGCGAATGCGATTAACATCCACCAAGAGGCTTTGCATCTGAGCTTCAGCCAGTCATGATGCCTATCCTGTTTCTGATGAAGAGCCACAAGAAGCTCTTGGTCGTTGAGAACACGAGTGCGCTTCTTGGGTCGTGGAGCAGTTGTACTGTCAGTGGCTTCAGTGAGAGCAGGATGCGGTGCACGTGTAGTGCCAGCCAAAGGATACACACGAGTTACGGCTTCAACGCCTTCAACGTTCTGAGTGAAACTTTGATGCTCTGCATTCTAAAGACTGAGAGGTTCCTTGGCAGGCTCAAGATAGATGGCTTCAATAGACATATCCACATCAGGCAAAAAGATCCGATGGTTGCAGGCCGAGGGCTGATCTGAGATAGCGGAGTGAAGTTTGATCAGCCGCATCACCCAAGGGGCGTAGAACTTCAAACCAAACAGATCAGAGCCAGATGCAGCAAGTTGGCGAATGAAGAAATCCTGTGTATTGAAGCATTTTCCATGAAGAATGTAGAAGATCAAAGTCTTCATTGCACCTTCCAGCTTGGCATGGGGAGAATGTCCTTTGATTGGCCAGAGAGTTCGCCTTATGATGTGATAAATGGTTCTTGGCAGATACTCAAGGTCTTCAACGAAGAACTCCATGGGATAAGCAGCATCTTGGGGCAATGGCTTCATCATACTGAGCATCTGACTCATATTAGGTTCAGTCTTCTGAAAGATGCTCTCAATAGCTTCACTATGAAGCTGACAGCCATGCTCGTAGAGATCGCCAGGAGTGGGCAAACCAGTGAGCTCAATGATGTCAAAGGCTTTGGCTTCGTGATGAACGTTTCCTGTCATCCACTCCAGGACCCAAGTCTTCGGATCTCTGCTATACCCGCGGATGTGAAGTGTGGCATAGAATTGAAGCAGCAACTCTTCATTCCAATGCTCTTGGTCAGTGACGAACGACAGCACTCCAACCTCTTTGAAGCAATCCAGAGCTTCTTCTAGACAGGGCAGACCAGCTATTTCTTCAATGTCAAGGCAGTCGTGTGGGAAGATGCGACCTTGGTTGTAAAGAACGCATGAGTAATAGCTTCGCTGCGAATAACTCCAGAACCGATCAGATGATATTCTTTCCCTGGACTAGGGGTTCCTGGAGCTGTTGAAGAATGTGTTGTCTACTCTGAAGCCATTTGTAACGCCCCGAGAACGATGTGCCAGGTGTCGTCCAGTTATTCGCTGTTGTTGCCTTGTCATTGCTTGCGTGTCTTGCATTGCATATCATGTCATCATGTGCATTTCATTTGCATACATGTGCGTCTCATGCATCCGAGCATTTTTCCCCGTTGTCCGTTTTGCATTCCGGCGCTCCGTTCTCCTTCGGTGGTCATTTCTACCTTCTTTTCATGTGTGGGGGTTAAACATTTCTGGATTCGACCGAGACTTGCCAAGCGGCCTTGGTTTACTACCGGTAGACCGCCCCTCAAGTTTCGTACCATTTGGACTTCGTTTGATGCTCCAACGGTTAACCGAGGAACCGAAAAGGCCTCGTGTATGTTGCAGCCTAACACCATTTCAATTTGGCCCAAAACCTACATAAACCCTCTCCATCATCTAGAGCGTTCGATCACGATCGCGTGGCCGAAAACCGCACCTCATTTGGACTCTCCTAGCTCCCTCTACCTATAAATAGGTGGCTCCCTCCGAAAAATCTCGCAGTCCAAACCCTAGCCCCGCTCCTCTCGCGCCGCCGGACATGTCCATCCAGTCGCCGGACACGTCGTCGAGCATATTGAGTACATGTGTTCTGGCAGAGCAAGGAATGCACTACAGGAAAAATAATATGAGAACACAGTGTATTCCCTATCCAAATCTAGAAATAATTTCTTCCTTCACATCAGTGTTGACCACGGTACTAGTACCTTTTACCCAAATATAGCAATCCGAATTTCCAAATTAGTCGACAGCATGTTCAAAAGAACCCCACCCTCCCGGATAGAAAAGAGGACTCTAGGAACATACTATGCGCGTTTTAAAATCCTGTGTTAGGATGAGAAGGAAAAAGTTTGGCGTCTCGCCGAGGGCGTAGAAACCTGTAGGGTCCTCGCACTTCAGGCATTGCAAATGAAACACACTAGATTTAGTAGGAAGAAAAATGCATCAACTGCGGCGGTGGCCATCCTAGGATTACCCGTGACCAAGGGACTTGGATTTATCAGGGATGGATGAAGAATTCGTACTTGGTTCTCCATGAGAAAACCCCATGCAATCGCCGAGAGGGGGTTTTCTCTGAACAAGCAGATGAGGCAGAAGGGGATTCATGCCCAGTGAAATATTGCCTCTTTGTCCGTCCAACTTACTGCTAAAGCTGGAAAGGTGGGGGTTTTGCGATTTGACGTCTCATTGGGCATTCCTGCGACGCTACGACCGGGTGTTTATACCGTGCAGTTGTGCACTCTAATTTGGTGCATATGGCACATGGACCCCATTGTTGGATGCCCCACATATCAACGAAAGGAAGTAGAAAGACAGGAGTAACTAGTTACACATGAATATATTTTTGACAGAGAGATACTCCCTCTGTGAAGAAATATAAAAATATTTTGTATCACAACTTTATACATAAAATATCAATATATATAACATATATAATTATAAAAACATAGTTTTTTTTAACACAGTATAGACGAGTTGTTGATGATGGTGTGCCTATCATCCTGCAATATAGGTCGTCCGATTTATATCTGACGCATAGGAAGGAAACTATGGCAATTTTGCAAAAAGGTACCCACACACCTCTCCACATTTGCAAATAAGGCCTTCCCTGGTTCATCTTTTTCTCTCACAAGATAAAATACTCATACAAATGCATCTTAATGTTACGTGCAATGCGCGGGCATTATGGGGGTTCAGTTGAGAATATAATACTCAGACAGGCTCACGGTTCTGGACTTTGGGCCACAAGCCAATGGGATGCATGTTTGGGGGCCCATGTGTTCAGCCTCAGTGCTTTTCATATTGCAAGCGATTGGTACGGCGCTAGTTTGAGATGTTGTCGCAAGGCGAATACACACAATTGAATAAAGCACAGTAACTATAAGAATGGAATCGGACGACAGTTCCTAACCAGCAATCAGAGTTGCAATTCTATCGACGATATCCCACGTGATAAATAATATTGTCGTACTACTTATACACATAGGACACTTGTTTCAGCATGCCAGATTATTACATCAAAATCTCTCAGAGGATAGATCAGTTTGGTAGTTGCATGCTGCTACTGAAGAATTTCAAAGTTGATCTGGACCAGCTCTCCTTGCTGAGAAAGTTCGATTTTGACATCATCCCCTACCGCAAGATATGATTTAGATTTGAACCTTGACCATCCTTTAGCATCAATCACCATGTGACCATCCTTTGTACTTACGGTATATTGAGCAGGTTCATTCACACCAAGGCTGCACATGGTAAGAGAAACTTGGCCACGGTCACCCGGATTGTTGAATGACTCCCTCGTTGCTCTCTCTATTTGCAAACAAGAAGACATACACAAACAGTTAGATCAACACAGTGAATCATGTGAAACAACATGGAAATAAAAAAGAACGAAGCACTTGGGTGGCCAATGCTTACCAAGAAGGTGGACATGTCGGTTTTTGTAAGGACTTTGGTATATGAAGTGCAAACTGCAACCCAATCTGTTGCTAGTGCAACTGCTGGTTCCATTGCCGCTGCACGGGCCGGAGCAGATGCAAGTGCAAGTGTTGCTGCAGGTGCCGAAGCCGTTGCTGGTGCCCATGCTGGTGCGACTGGTAGTGCCGCTGCTGCTGCCGAAGATGGTGCTCCTTGTAGAGCTGGTGCCGGTGTCGGAGAAGGTGCCGGTGTCGATGCCCAATCCTCCGGTAGATCATCCTGATCTGCTGACACGGTCGGTGCCCAATCCTTAGCTGGATCAGACTAAGATGTTTCCGCTATCAGTGCTAGAGCAAGTGCCGTCGGAGAAGGTGCCGGTGCTCGATCCGTTGCTGAAGGTGGTACCGATGTGCGAGACAGCGGCGATCGTGTCTGGTCTTCTATGATCAACTTTCTAACTTGAGTAGGCTCAGTGAGCATGATCCAGTTTTTTCTTAATTTATTATAAACGCGAGAAGGACTAATTGTGGCAGGTTTGTTAAACCAAACTGCAGTTCATCATAGGGATTCAACTTGTACTCAAACAACAGACTGATCCAATTGTTTCCAGTAATATAAGTGACAGATAGTGCCTTAGTTACTGACACGACATAAGAAGTGAAACCTGCAAAAATAACCATCGTAGAGTAAACCAAACGGTTTATTCTGTGACGAATGTCACATGGAAAAACCTACATCATAAAATTGCAACAAAAGAAAGAGAACATGACATTAAATCAATAAGATTTAAACAGTAAATCAATAAGATTTACTTGATGTGACATGAGTGAATCCTTACCAGGAAATCACTATGTTGAAGTACTAAATAGAAGACTGATCATCCAACTACGCGTGGCATGCAGGCCCCCCACCTACTCCCACAAGCAGGACAGTCCAAAGGTTGTGACAAATCGTATGGACCGAACATCCATGGGGCTGGAAATCCTGGTCGGTGCGATAAACCTTTCAATGCATAGAAATATTGGAGTGTAACCATAATTGATAAACCATCCTCACAAAAGAGATGATCTGGATACTTCAAAATATACATACTGAATTGAGTGGACAGACATTAACAAAGACTGTTCTCAGGACTCACCACACACCAAAAGCGGTAGTACTAAACAATACAGGGTTCACAAACACAAATTAAGTACTGAACAATACTACTTACTACAGACAAGCAAATTTGCACTAATTAAACTTTGCAGACTATTTCTTTCCACCGACCTATGGATGAACCCTGCATAACTAACTAGGCCATGGACTTCGTGAGAGATGTCTACCTGCACCATCACCATCTCGTCAACCTTGGAGAATCTAATAGAGTGGTCTTTCCACTCATAAACATGATGATGAAGAATGGCCGCATCAGATTTGTTAGGAAGCTTTACAAGAACCACACCCTTCGTAATCGAAGGCACATCCAAGAAATTGTGGTGGTCAAATACAGCCTCGAGAACACGCCTAACAACAATGCTATAGGAAAACACTAGTTCAGGACACGTGGCGACAAGGACACATCAGCTGGATAGTTTTAGCAGTAGAACTCATCCTCTGGTCCTCCAGTTCACACGGCATGACTTTGAGAACTTCGTCTCCATCGCGGACCTGGTTCTAATTCAAATAGAAATCAAATATTTTATTACTACCTCCGTTCAGAAATGTAAGATGATTTTTTATATTTTACTCCATATATGACTACATATAAGCACATAAATGGTTGAACAAAGACACTAGAACATGTCTTCAAAGGCATGAGAGCAGAGGGATTACTTGCTATATCCAGAACACAAGTTACTGAGGCAAATATACCCTCTTCAAAGGTAGCATCGATGTTCATAAAGTAGTTGAAACTAATCTATAAGAAATCAGTGTCAACCTCTCGCATGTTTCGGTCAAAACAGGAATTTAGAACCATCATTTGGCACACAAAAATCACATGCAAGATCACCCAGAAAGTTGTACTACTGGTACTAGTACCGCGTGTTAGATGAAAAAACACAATCAAGATCGAGAAACAGATCGTCAATAAGATATATTACCTGGACTTGCTTAATGAGGGATCCTGGAGAGGGGGGCTTGGACAGGCCGATAGCTTTGAGCTTGTCCGCGGTAGTCTCAGCGGGGTGCCTGCGCTTCTTCGTACCACGAGCCATGACGGTTTTGGCCAGAGCCATAGACATCACTTCGGTCGGTGCCTAGGCGTCCATCAAGATACTGTAAAATAGAAATAAAAGAAAAGAAACCATAATCACAAACCCAAAAGAAGAACAGAGAGGGAGTTATAGGATCAGTCTCGGGGTTGCAAGAACGGGCCTTGGCCAGAATCAACACCATTGATCCGCTCACCTTTCCTTCTTTGGGAGAGAAGAACAATGGTAGAAGCAGGTTGGAGTTTTCTTGAAGAAATGAGGAACAAGATGAGGGAGAAGCGAGTGGGGGTTTTCTTCAAGAGAGGAAGCTGAGAGAGAAGAGTGAAATGATGGTTGCTTCGTGCGTCCAACTTACTGCTGGAAAGGAGGGGGATTTGTCATTTGACAACTCATTGGGCATTACTACGACGCTTCAATTCGGGTAGTCTATCGTGTAGTTGGGCACTCTACAACGGAGTAATTTAGTGCATGGCTAGTGGACCCCGATGCTGGCTGTCCCACACATCGGCGAAAGTGAGTAGCAAGGTTCCCGATGGCCGTCGATGAGGATCCACATGGTAGAGCGTGTCCACTGTTTTTCTAAAGAAAAAAATGATTACATAAAGCGTTTCCACTCTTTCAACGGAGGAGTGCCAAACACGGCAGCCACTTGAACATACATAGTTCTCGTACTACTAGGCATGTGCAGTGGTTCATACGTCTGTACTACATAATCTTGTTGCTAGTATAGTAAGATATGATGATAACAAATGATGTCATGCGCATGTCAACTATATGAACAGTAATGTAACTTAGTAGCGCTTTTTCGACTGTCCGGTCGAGAATAAACAGTGAGATCAATGTTAACAGAACCAGGTCTACAGTGCACGGAGAGTACGGTGCTTTAGTACTCCACGAAACATGAACCATATGAAGCACAAATCAGTGTTAGGCAGGGTGCACGGGATGGGAGCAAAAGTTCCCTTCTCGACCCACTTTTGGGTGTTTGGCAGAGTGCATGAAGGGTGCGTGAGTCCATACTAGTAGGTTAACACAAATACATGAAGAGGGAACAACTATATTGACACGAGAATGTTGGGGAACATAGTAATTTCAAAAATTTCCTACGCACACGCAAGATCATGGTGATGCATAGCAACGAGAGGGAAGAGTGTTGTCCATGTACCCTCGTAGACCGTTGTTGGATTTCAGGTTCCGGCAAAACCCTTGAGGTTTGAACACTGGTATGCGCACAAAGATCTCTCCCCTTCTCTAGCTCGCACACTCCACAATCTCACAGCCTAGCTCGACGAGCCCAAAGAACATGAGACACAAGATTTATACTGGTTTGGGCCACTGTTGTGGTGTAATACCCTACTCCAGTGTGGTGTGGTGGATTGCCTCTTGGGCTGAGGATGAACAGTTACAAGGGAAGAACAGCCTCCTGAGGAGAGGTGTTCTTGTGCTCGGTGAACTTGTGTGTTTGGGGATGATCTGGATGCTCGCTATGGTGGTGGCTAGTCCTATTTATAGAGGCCTTGGTCCTCTTCCCAAATATTGAGCAGGAAGGGATCCCACAACGGCCAAATTCCAAGGGAGACAGCTAGTACAAGTTATCCTGACAAAAGTAGTCTTCGCCTACCAAAGGCTCTGGTGGTGACGCCGTCTTGGGCTCCACTATGACCTCCATCCTGCTGTCCTGCTGGTCTTGGTCTTCTTGCACCAATATGGAAACCACTGCGCTTGCCTCTTTAGCACCAAAGAGGAAACGAGGACACTGCACGCGCTGGCGCCCACCTGGCTCCAGTCATCATGGCTTGCATCTTGCAAACCTCGCGAGGTGTCCCTTGCCTTGATCTCTCCAGCCTTCGCGAGCCAGCCTGGTGAGGTCGCCCCTGAGGAGGTCTTGCGTCGTCCACCTCGCGAGGCTTGGCCCCTCGCGAGGGTCTTGAGTGTTTGCTAGTGAAGATGGGCTGTATAGGGCCGCTGATGGAGCGGCGCTCCGCAGGCAAGCAAGTCTTGGGGACCCCCGTTCCCAGAACGCCGATAGTAGCCCCGGGCCCAAGGCGCGCACAGGCTTGGCTTCGAGGTGAAACCAAAGGGAAAGTGCGGAGCGCCGTGGGCCCCAATAGCCTACGGCCCCGCTCGAGCATGGCGATCGATTGGATGTGGGCGGCCCCGCTTCCCCACGCAGCCTTGATATTCGCCTGGCTAGGCGGCCACGGCGTCCCACACAGTTATTTCCCCTTGCTCGCAACGCACTCCCCGACTCCTCCGCTTTTTCAAACTTCAGCCTCCCTCCATCCGACCTGAGCTCAGTGCCCTCCATTGCCATGGCGCCGAACCGGACGGAGAAAGGGAAGAAGCCCCTGTCCTTAGCCAGCCCGCCTTTGGCCGTCAAGCCCGTCATCGGCCGGTCACGGGTGCTCAATGAGGAGGCCATGGACAAGGTCCGCCATGCGCTCGCCACCAGCTTCAACGAATGGGGTGGGATGGTGGCCTTGCCTGCGTCCCAAGCTTCTGCCGATAGAATAGCCACCGAGGTCCAGTTCTTCATCGACGCCCTGTGGGCTGGTCTGGTCCCCCCTTCTCCGCCTTCTTCAACGACGTGCTTTCCCATTTCTAGATTCATCTGCTGCACCTAGATCCCCAATGTGTCGCTCTTCTCGCCATCTTTTCCTTTGTCTGCGAGGCCATGGTGGGCATCAGCCCCTCTGTGGCCCTTCCGCGCCATTTCTTCTCGCTGCACCTGATCGACCCCCGACAACGCTCAGGGTGCCCGAGCTTCTAGGCCGTGGTGGCGACTGCCGGCTCGGGGATTGACTCTGAACTCGCGCCATCCGCAAGCAGGTTCTGGACACGGTGGGTGTATGTGGATGTCGGAGTGCTCAGCCCTCTGCTCTTGCCTCCGTCTGCGCCCGCCGTCCCCAGCTCCGGCTGGGCTCACGAGAAGCTTACGAGCCCCCGCCTCGCCTTCGTCTGGTACCGACTGAGGAGGTTGAAAGACCTTGGCTTGACCGCGCCCATGGTGATGAAGGAGTTCCTCCGACGCCGCATCGCCCCACTCTAGCGCCATTCCCAGCCGATGTGGGCCCTGTTTGTTGGCCCATATCGCATGAGGCTTCAGGAATCAGAGCTTCCGCTCGAGGCATGAAGAATGGTGCTCGAGGTCCTGGCGGGCGACCCCTCGCCAGCCGATATGCCACTGGTGGGCTGTCTCTTGTACTGCTGCTCGAACAAGGTGGAGTTCACGGGGTAGATGCCCACCTTTGACGAATGGGGGCTGCGTCCAGTCGGCCTCGATGGGCCCCGCGAGAACCCCATCACCGTGGTTCCCCTCCTTATCGCCGGCGCCGACCTTGCCCCAAGAGTCGACGCAGGGGGGCAGGTGCCGCCGGAGGACGGAGGTGCGGGCGCCAGGGTGTCGAAGATGCCCGCAGTTCCTAAGGAGTCATCTTCGGGAGCCTGCAACTCTCATGCTGATCCGGCAGCTAAGGGAGTGACGCGACCCGCTGCTCCTAAGGCCGAAGCTCCCGAGGCCTTCGGGGGCCGTCGCGAGGCGGAACTTGATGGCTCTCCCTAGTTTGGCGCTCCTAAGGTCACCTCCTCGGGCACTTCACCAGCCGCACGCTGCTCTGGTCGCCATGTCCAACACTTCGGTCGGTTCCATGTAGACTTCGATGCGCTCCGCAAGAGGAAGGGGTCCCCAAGCTACAGCAGCGGCGCCCTCCGGCCGTTGAAATAGAGGAAGTACATCGCCATAGATGAGTAAGTACCTTATCTCTGTAATTCCTTGAGTGCTGCTTCCCTTCCTGACGGTAGCTCTTTAGGATCCCATCTACTAAGGCCGTGAAGCCTCTCGTGAAGCAACCTCCTCCTACCCCAAGTCTTCCGCTGGCCTTGAGTGCCGCAAGCCAGCATGCTGCCCCTGGAGTGAGGTTGGTTGGAGAGGCAGATACGCTAGCTTGGCGCCTCGAGCCCGCCCTCCTGCCGTCTCTTCTTCGTGGCCTCGTCGGGGGTGCGACGAGTGTGCCAAGGGCTCCTCCTATGGTTGTGGACGGCGGCTGGATGACTCTGATCTTGGTTTCTAATTCGAGCATTGGACCCTCCCCCGTCCAGGCCTCCGCCGTGGCCCAGATGATGATCGGGGAAGTGCCAGCCCCCAGTCCCTGCTGGGAGGGAGCGAGCCGCTTCAGGACCCTTCAGTGACCCCTCCTACGGAGGACGGAATAGGCCATGCGCTCAAGTCTGCGCACAAACGGAGTGTCGTCCGCCACAAGCACTTTCAGGAGGCGATGGGCGCGATGAGCCGGCTTGGTGGAGAACTTGCGGATGTAGACACGTGCCTCGAGGCCGAAGGTCTTTGGCTGAAGGCGGAGCGGCACAAACTGAAGGTGGCCATCAACCTCGGGCGGCACCAGCGCGAGCTTGACAATGCAAAGGCCGAGGCGTCTCTCGCGGCCTCGTGAGAGGCCTGTGCTAGAGACTTGGAAGAAGCCCAGGTAGCCGATCGTCGCCGCGAGATCGCAGAGAAACGCGCGTGGGAGCTCCAAGCCTGGAGCGCCTCCTTGGAGCAGCAAGTGGAGGCAAGCAGGGCCGCCCTAGCATCGATGAAGGGGACGCCTGCCGAGGAGGAAGAGATACTGAAGCGCGAGGAAGCGCTAGCGCTGGAAGCCACGGAGCGCAGCCTTGAGCTTGAGCGGTTGGAGACGATGGAGCACCAAGTCGCTCAAGCAGAGGAGGTTGTCGGTGCGTGCGAGGCCAGGGCTCAGGAGGAGGTCGATCGCCAAGTGGCCGAGGCTCGCGCGGATCTTGAGGGCAGGTATGACCTGAAGTTGGAGCTCGTGGAGGCCGAAGCGGTGGGTAGGACTAATGCCCTTAGGTCAGGGTTGGCTGAGGCGGAACATCATGAGAAAGCCACCACAGCCGCCCTGACCTCAGTGCAAGTTGAGATGGATTCCACTCGTGCCGAGCTGCTTTCCCTTTAGCAGCAGGGTGCGAGCGCCGATGACGATGTGGATGCTCTAGTCAGGTCCTTCACCTCCGAGGATGACGCAGTGGTGGTCGCTGTGGATGAAGGCGACGTGGTCAACGATGGTGCGGGCAACGTTGGCAATGGTGGCGGTGATGCCGACGACGAGGACGGTGATGCCAGCGATGATGACGACGACGCCAGTGACGCGTCTGAGGGCGACCCGGAGGACGCGGTGAGCGATATGTCCGATTGAGCCCGTGCTTCCTTGCTGATGACCCTGTAAGTGAAAACTTGGGCATGGCCCTGAAAGTTGTAAGAGCATTGTGGGAGGGGGAGCCCCTCATGTAAACAGATTATCGCCTCTATTTCTTTGGCCAAGCCTGAAATGTGTTTATACGAGCCCGTTAGTCCTGTGCCGAACTTACTGCTGCAGTTTACCTTAGGCAGGGTCAGTTCTCGACTGGCTTGTGGGTTCACGAGCTTCTGAGGGGCCTGCCGATCCGCCCGAGAGGGCCTCGCGAGAAGAGAGCGCCAACCATGGAAGGGCGTGCGCGCAGCGTGCGTGTGCCGCGCCTAGCCCCCGCTCATGAGGGGCTCGCGAGGGGGGCGGCAGCAGGTGCGAACTCTGATTCAAGGCAAGGAACTAGATTGCAAGAAATCACACGAACGAGAAAAGGCACCCCCCGCACATACCAATGAAAATTCAACTTCAACTTAAATCCAAAGCCAGAAAACAGGGCTACAGAAAGGAGATTGAAAGCAAATGGCCGCGTCCGGCACCTAGTCTAGTCTTCTTGTCTTCTCACCAGCGCGGAGCTAAGTGCTGCCACTAGTCGTGGGAGGGAGCCCCTGAGGCCCGAGGGCGGCACTCCTGAGACTCCAGGGCGTGTACATCCCCACTCATTATTATGTGAGTGTCACGAGTGGAGATCTTAACAAGCACGAGCCTTACTTCATATCGCCAGATGAGGGCCCCGCCTTGCGCTGCCCTCGACCACCGTTGGTGCGGCCGGGAATCTGGACTAAGCCAAGGGGCAAAGGGGACGCCAGCCGCGACCACGGGTCCTCTGCCGGGGGAAGGCTCGCCGGCACCTCCCCGGGAGAGGGCCTACCTCTGGGGGACGCCTTGCTCCACGTGATGCGGGGAGGGTCCTTGCTCCCGGCTCCTCCCTGGCAGCCCCCGGTACGCTCCCCCTTGCGGAAGGGAGGCCGTCGAGCTGGGGCCGCCGTCCGCCGCTATGACCTGATCCTCCTGCGACCCATGGTTAGCGTAAGCTTGCTCCTGAGAGATTAGTGGTACCCTGTAGTCGTTGTCGTTGGCATGGTTGGTGAGGCTCCCGGGAGGCTCCTGGAAGGCCTCACCTTCTAGCACCTTCTCCTCCCAGCCCGGCTCAAGGAACGAGCTAGGGTCATCTTCCAACGCATACTCTTGGTCCATCATGCGGGGCACGTAGGCCTCCGAGGCCGTCGCCCCGAAGACCTCGTCGAAGTGCCCCACGCTCCATGTTGCGCGGCCCAATGCGTCGTCCTGAGGATGGTATGCCGGCACCCCGCTTGGGCCGCGGGAGGCGACACTTTTGCCCGCACTCATCGGAGGTCGCGCGAGTGCGATTGGGCGTCTGGTGCTGCTGGTCGCGTCGATGTTGACGAAGCCTGCTGGCGCTCCCAGGGGCGCGCGGGCACGACGAGGTCCGCCATGCGATCCCGCAATGGCCTGGCGCGCCAAATGTCAGATTTCGGGTTTCGGAAAAACCCTTGAGGTTCGAACACTGGGGTGCGCACAAAGATCTCTCCCCCTCTCTAGCTTGCACACTCCACAATCTCACGGCCTAGCTCGACGAGCCCAAAGAACACGAGACACAAGATTTATACTGGTTCGGGCCACCGTTGTGGTGTAATACCCTACTCCAATGTGGTGTGGTGGATTGCCTCTTGGGCTGAGGATGAATAGTTACAAGGGAAGAACAGACTCCTGAGGAGAGGTGTTCTTGTGCTCGGTGAACTTGTGTGTTTGGGGATGATCTGGATGAGCGCCCCTCACTATGGTGGTCGCTAGTCCTATTTATAGAGGCCCTGGTCCTCTTCCCAAATATTGAACGGGAAGGGATCCCACAACGGCCAAATTCGAAGGGAGACAACTAGTACAAGTTATCCTGACAAAAGTAGTCTTCGCCTACCGAAGGCTCTGCTAGTGGCACCGTCTTGGGCTCCACTATGACCTCCGTCCTGCTGTCATGCTGGTCTTGGTCTTGTTGCACCAATGCGGAAACCTTTGCCTGATGCCTCGGGACTCCTCGCCTGCGCTTGCCTCTTTAGCACCAAAGAGGACACGAGGACACTGCGTGCGCTGACGCCCGCCTGGCACCCACCTGGCTCCAGTCGCCATGGCTTCTGTCACGCAAACCTCGCGAGGTGTCCCTTGCCTTGATCTCTCCGCCCCTCGCGAGCCAGCCTGGTGAGGCCGCCCCTGAGGAGGTCTTGCGTCGTCCGCCTCGCGAGGCTTGGCCCCTCGCGAGGGTCTTGAGTGTTTGCTGGTGAAGATGGGCTGTACAGGGCCGCTGGTGGAGCCACGCTGTGGGCTGTAGGCATGCAAGTCTGGGGACCCCCGTTCCCAGAACGCCGACAACCGTAAGCGGAACCGTTATGACAACGCGGTTGATGTAGCCGTACGTCTTCAGATCCGACCGATCCTAGTACCAAAAGCACGACACCTACGCGATCTGCACACGTTCGGCTCGGTGACGTCCCACAAACTCTCCATCTAGCTAAGTGTCGAGGGAGAGCTTCGTCAGCACGACTGCGTGATGGCAGTGATGATGATGCTACCAGAACAGGGCTTCGCCTATGCACCGCTATGATATGACCGAGGTCGATGATGGTGGTGGGGGGTACCGCACACGGCTAAAAGAGCAATGATCAACTTGTGTGTCCATTGGGTGCCCCCTCCCCCGTATATAAAGGAGGGGAGGAAGGGAGGGGCCAGCCCTCTCTATGGCGTGCCCTAGGGGAGTCCTACTCCCAGTGGGAGTAGGATTCCCCCCTTCCCTAGTTGCAGTAGGAGAGGAAGGGAAGGAGGAGTAGGAGAGCTGGAAAGCCCCCCCCAACCTATTCCAATTCGGCCTCCTGCCCAAGAGGGGCGCACCAGCCCCTTGTGGGCTGGTGTGCTTCCTTCTTATGGCCGATAAGGCCCATAACTCCTCTCGGGGGGTTCCGGTAACCTCCCGGTACTCCAGAAAAATGCCCGAACCACTTGGAACCATTCTGATGTCCAAATATAGGCTTCCAATATATCAATATTTATGTCTCGACCATTTCGAGACTCCTCGTTATGCCCATGATCACATCCGGGACTCCAAACAACCTTCGGTTCATCAAAACACATAAACTCATAATACCGATTGTTACCGAACATTAAGCGTGCGGACCCTACGGGTTCAAGAACTATGTAGACATGACCGAGACTCACTTTTGGTCAATAACCAATAGCGGAACCTGGATGCTCATACTGGTTCCTACATATTCTACGAAGATCTTTATCGGTCAAACTGCATAACAACAAACGCTGTTCCCTTTGTCATCGGTATGTTACTTGCCCGAGATTCGATCGTCGGTATCTCAATACCTAGTTCAATATCGTTACCGGCAACTCTCTTTACTCGTTCTGTAATGCATCATCCCGAAACTAACTCATTAGTCACATTGCTTGCAAGGCTCATAGTGATGTACATTACCGAGAGGGCCCAAAGATACATCTCCGATAGACGGAGTGACAAATCCTAATCTCAATCTATGCCAACTCAACAAACATTATTGTAGACACCTATAGAGAATCTCTATAATCACCCAGTTACGTTGTGACGTTTGATAGCACACTAAATGATCCTCCGGTATTCGGGAGTTGCATAATCTCATAGTCATAGGAACATGTATAAGTCATGAAGAAAGCAATAGCAATAAACTAAATGATCATTATGCTAAGCTAACGGATGGGTCTTGTCCATCACATCATTCTCTAATGATGCGATCTTGTTCGTCAAATGACAATACATGTCCATGGCTCAGAAACTTAACCATCTTTGATTAACGAGCTAATCAAGAAGTGGCATACCAGGGACACTCTGTTTGTCTATGTATTCACACATGTATCAAGTTTTCGGTTAATACAATTATAGCATGAATAATAAACATTTATCATGATATAAGGAAATATAAATAACAACTTTATTATTGCCTCTAGGGCATATTTCCTTCAGTGTCCCTGTTGCATTAGAGTCAATAATCTAGTTCACATCGTCATGTGTTTTAACACCAATAGTTCACATCTTTATGTGATTAGTTTACATCTCCATGTGACTAACACCCAAAGGGTTTACTAGAGTTAGTAATTTAGTTCACATTGCTATGTGATTAACACCCAAAGAGTGATCATGTTTTGCTTGCGAGAGAATTTTAGTCAATGGGTCTGCCACATTCAGAGCCGTATGTATTTTGCAAATTTTCTATGACTACAATGCTTTGCATGGAGCTACTCTAGCTAATTGCTCCCACTTTCAATATGTATCTAGATCGAGACTTAGAGTCATCCAGATTAGTGTCAAAGATTGCATCGATGTAACTCTTTACGACGAACTCTTTGTCACCTCCATAACCGAGAAACATTTCCTTATTCCACTAAGGATATTTTTGACCATTGTCCAGTGATCCACTCCTGGATCACTATTGTACCCTGTTGCCAAACATATGGTGAGGTACACAATAGGTCTAGTACACAGCATAGCATACTTTATAGAACCTATGACTGAGCCATAGGGAATGACTTTTCATTCTCTTTCTATTTTCTGCCGTGGTCGGGTTTTGAGTCTTTACTCAACTTCACACCTTGCAACACAGGCAAGAACTCCTTCTTTGACTGTTCCATTTTGAACTAATTCAAAATCTTGTCAAGGTATGTACTCACTGAAAATATATCAAGCATCTTGATCTATCTCTATAGATCTTGATGGTCAATATGTAAGTAGCTTCATCGAGGTCTTTCTTTCAAAAACTCCTTTCAAACACTCCTTGATGCTTTCCAGAAAATTCTACATTACTTTCGATCAACAATATGTCATTTACATATACTTATCAGAAATGTTGTAGTGCTCCCACTCACTTTCTTGTAAATACAGGCTTCACCGCAAGTCTGTATAAAACCATATGCTTTGATCACTTTATCAAAGCATATATTCCAACTCTGAGATGCTTGCACTAGTCCATAGATGGATCGCTGGAGCTTGATCACTTTGTTAGCACCTTTAGGACCGACAAAACCTTCTGGTTGCATCATATACAACTCTTCTTTAAGAAATCCATTAAGGAATGCAGTTTTGACATCCATTTGCCAGATTTCATAAAATGGGGCAACTGCTAACATGATTCGGACAGACTTTTAAGCATCGATACGAGTGAGAAAATATCATCATAGTCAACACCTTGAACTTGTCAAAAAAAATTTGCGACAATTCGAGCTTTGTAGATAGTAACACTACTATCAGCGTCCATCTTCCTCTTGAAGATCCATTTATTCTCAATGGCTCAACGATCATCGGGCAAGTCAATCAAAGTCCATACTTTGTTCTCATACATGGATCCCATCTCAGATTTCATGGCCTCAAGCCATTTTGCGGAATCTTGGCTCATCATCGCTTCCTCGTAGTTCGTAGGTTCGTCATGGTCTAGTAACATGACTTCCAGAACATGATTATCATACTACTCTGGTGCGGACCGTACTCTGGCTGACCTACGAGGTTCGGTAGTAACTTGATCTGAAGTTTCACAACCATCATCATTAGCTTCCTCACTAATTGGTGTAGGAATCACTAGAACTGATTTCTGTGATGAACTACTTTCCAATTAGGGAGAAGGTACAATTACCTCATCAAGTTCTACTTTGCTCCCACTCACTTCTTTCGAGAGAAACTCCTTCTCTAGAAAGGACCCATTCTTAGAAAAGAGGATCTTGCCTTCGGATCTGTGATATAAGGTGTACACAACAGTTTCTTTTATGTATCCTATGAAGACGCACTTCTCCAATTTGGGTTTGAGCTTATCAGTCTGAAACTTTTTCACATAAGCATCCCAACCCCAAACTTTAACAAATGACATCTTAGGTTTCTTGCTAAACCATAGTTCATACGGTGTCGTCTCAACATATGTTTAGATGGTGCCCTATTTAACGTGAATGCAGTTGTCTCTAATGCATAGCCCCAAAACGATAGGTGTAATTCAGTAAGAGACATCATAGATTGCACCATATCTAATAAAGTATGGTTATGACGTTCAGACACACCATTACATTGTGGTGTTCCAGGTGGCGTGAGTTGCGAAGCTATTCCACATTATTTTTAAATGAAGACCAAACTCGTAACTCAAACATTTGTTTCCACGATCAGATCATAGAAACTTTATTTTCTTGTTACGATGATTTTGCACTTCACTCTGAAATTCTTTGAACTTTTCAAACGTTTCAGACTTATGTTTAATCAAGTAGATATACCCATATTTGATCAAATCATCTAGAAGGTCAGAAAATAACGATACCCGCCGCGAGCCTCAACACGCATTGGACCGCACACATCAGTATGTATTATTTCCAACAAGTCTGTTGCTCGCTCCAGTGTTCCGAAGAACGAAGTCTTAGTCATCTTTCCCATGAGGCATGGTTCGCAAGCATCAAGTGATTCATAATCAAGTGATTCCAAAAGTCCATCAGCATGGAGTTTCTTCATGCGCTTTACACCAATATGACCTAAACGGCAGTGCCACATATAAGTTGCACTATCATTATTAACTTTGCATATTTTGGCTTCAATATTATGAATATGTGTATCACTATGATCGAGATTCAATAAACCATTTATGTTGAGTGTATGACCATAGAAGGTTTTATTCATGTAAATAGAACAACAATTATTCTTTGACTTAAATGAATAACCATATTGCAATAAACATGATCCAATCATATTTATGCTCAACGCAAACACCAAATAACATTTATTTTAGGTTTAACAGTAATCCCAAAGGTAAAGGGAGTGTGCGATGGTGATCTTATCAACCTTGGAATCACTTCCAACTCACATCATCACCTCGCCCATAACTAGTCTCTGTTTATTTTTGCAACTCCCGTTTCGAGTTACTACTCTTAGTAACTGAACCAGTATCAAATACTTAGGTGTTGTTATAAACACTAGTAAAGTACACATTAGTAACATGTATATCAAATATATACTTTTGTTCACTTTCCATCCTTCTTATCCGCGAAGTATCTAGGGCAGTTCCACTTCCAGTGACCATTTCCTTTGCAGTAGAAGCACTCAGTTCTAGGCTTGGGTCTAGCTTTGAGCTTCTTCATGGGAGTGGCAACTTGTTTGATTTTCTTCCTTGAAGTTCCTCTTTCTTTCCCTTTGCCCTTTTCTTGAAACTAGTGGTCTTGTTAACCATCAACACTTGATGCTATTTCTTGATTTCTACCTTCACCGATTTCAGCATCGCGAAGAGCTTGGGAATTACTTTCGTCATCCCTTGCATATTATAGTTCATCACTAAGTTCTAGTAACTTGGTGATAGTGACTAGAGAACTTTATCAATTACTATCTTATCTGGAAGATTAACTCCCACTTGATTCAAGCAATTGTAGTACCCAGACAATCTGAGCACATGCTCACTGGTTGAGCTATTCTCCTCCACCATGTAGGCAAAGTACTGTCAGAGGTCTCATACCTCTCGACACGGGCATGAGTATGAAATACCAATTTCAACTCTTATAACATCCTATATGTTCTGTGGTGTTCAAAACATTTTTGAAGTCTCAGTTATAAGCCGTAAAGAATTATGCACTAAACTATTAAGTAGTCATCATACTGAGCTTTGTCAAACGTTCATAACGTGTGCATCTGCTCTTACAATAGGTCTGTCACCTAGCGGTGCATCAAGGACATAATTCTTCTATGCAGCAATGACGATAATCCTCAGATCACGGACCCAGTCCGCATCATTGCTACTATCATCTTTCAACTTATTTTTCTCTAGGAACATATCAAAAAATAAACGGGGAGCTACATCGCAAGCTATTGATCTACAACATAGATATGCAAATACTATTAGGACTAAGTTCATGATAAATTAAAGTTCAATTAATCATATTACTTAAGAACTCCCACTTAGATAGACATCCCTCTAGTCATCTAAATGATCATGTGATCCAAATCAACTAAACCATGTCCGATCATCACGTGAGATGGAGTAGTTTTCAATGGTGAACATCACTATGTTGATCATATCTACTATATGATTCACGCTCAACCTTTCAGTCTCCAGTGTTCCGAGGCCATATCTGCATATGCTAGGCTCGTCAACCCGAGTATTCTGCATGTGCAAAACTGGCTTGCACCCATTGTATGTGAACATAGAGCTTATCACACCCGATCATCACGTGGTGTCTCGGCACGACGAACTGTCGCAATGGTGCATACTTAGGGAGAACACTTATACCTTGAAATTTAGTGAGAGATAATCTTATAATGCTACCGCCGAACTAAGCAAGATAAGAAACATAAAGGATAAACATCACATGCAATCAAAATATGTGACATGATATGGCCATCATCATCTTGTGCCTTTGATCTCCATCTCCAAAACACCGTCATGATCTCTATCGTCACCGGCATGACACCATGATCTCGATCATCTTGATCTCTATCAACATGTCGTCACATGGTCGTCTCACCAACTATTGCTTTTGCAACTATTGCTATCGCATAGCGATAAAGTAAAGAAATTATATGGCGCTTGCATCTTACACAATAAAGAGACAACCATAAGGCTCCTGCCAGTTGCCGATAACAAAACATCATCATCTAATACAACAATTTATATCTCATCACGTCTTGACCATATCACATCACAACATGCCCTGCAAAAACAAGTTAGACGTCCTCTACTTTGTTGTTGCAAGTTTTACGTGGCTGCTACAGGCTGAACAAGAACCGTTCTTACCTACGCATCAAAAACCACAACGCGGTATAGTGATTGCTTTTTGATCTTCAGAAAGAACCTTGTTCATTGAATCCGATTCAACTAAAGTTGGAGAAACTGACACCCACCAACCACATGTGTGCGAAGCACGTCGGTATAACCAGTCTCGCGTAAGCATACGCGTAATGTCGGTCTGGGCCGCTTCATCCAACAATACCGCCGAATCAAGAATCAACTAGTGACAGCAAGCAATATGTATATACCCACGCCCACAACTCCTTTGTGTTCTACTCGTGCATATAACATCTACGCATAAACCTGGCTCTGATACCACTGTTGGGGAACGTAGTAATTTCAAAAAAATCCTACGCACACGCAAGATCATGGTGATGCATAGCAACAAGAGGGGAAGAGTGTTGTCCACGTACCCTCGTAGACCTTAAGCAAAAGCGTTATGACAACGCGGTTGATGTAGTCGTACGTCTTCACGATCCGACCGATCCTAGTACCGAAAGTATGGCACCTCCGCAATCTGCACACGTTCGGCTCGGTGACATCCCACGAACTCTCGATCTAGCTGAGTATCGAGGGAGAGCTTCGTCAGCATGACGGCGTGATGATGGTGATGATGATGCTACCGGAACAGGGCTTCGCCTAAGCACCGCTACGATATGACCGAGGTGGATTATGGTGGAGGGGGGTACCGCACACGGCTAAAAGATCAATGATCAACTTGTGTGTGCATGGGGTGCCCCTCCCCCGTATATAAAGGATTGGAGGAGGGGAGGGGCCGACCCTCTCTATGGCATGCCCTAGGGGAGTCCTACTCCAACCAGGAGTAGGATTCCCCCCCATTCCCTAGTTGGAGTAGGAGAGGAAGGGA
>NC_041392.1:338931625-338941943 GCF_002162155.2 Triticum dicoccoides
AAACCTATTCCAATTCGGCCTCCTGCCCAGGGGGGCGCACCAGCCCCTTGTGGGCTGGTGTGCTTCCTTCTTATGGCCCATAAGGCCCATAACTTCTCCCGGAGGGTTTCGGTAACGTCTTGGTACGCTAGAAAAATGTCTGAACCACTCGGAACCATTCCGATGTCCAAATATAGGCTTCCATTATATCAATCTTGATGTCTCGACCATTTTGAGACTCCTCGTCATGCCCGTGATCACATCTAGGACTCCGAACAACCTTCGGTTCATCAAAACACATAAACTCATAATACCGATCGTCACTGAACTCATAATACTTTGTTCATCTTCGTTGTATTCTTTTCTCGAAAATGGTTTAACCTCTCAAGGTTCTTTGGTTTCACTCGTATGTCAAAGAAGCAACTTAGTTTTACCTCTTCTCTTCCTCTTACATTTCCCTCCGGTGCCATCCTAGATCTTGGGACGAGATCCTTCCGTAGTTGTGGAGTGTTGTAACGCCCCGGATACAACTTTCCATATTTGTAACTCTGACTCTTGCCTTTTCCGGATATGCGATATGATTTTCCCTTCGTTGTTGGGTTTTTGTTTTCGTTTTGGTATATTGTTCTTGTCATGCATTTCATATCATGTCATCATGTGCATCGCATTTGCATCCATGTTTGTCTCATGCATCCGAACCTTTTCCCCATTGTCCGTTTCGCAATCCGACACTCCTACTTGCACCGGCGCACCCCTCCTATCTCTTTTCGTGAGCGGGTGTTAAACATTCTCGGAATGGACCGAGATTTGCCAAGTGGCCTTGGCACACCACCGGTAGACTGCCTGTCAAATTTCGTGCCATTTGGAGTCCGTTTGATACTCCAACGGTTAACCGGGGAACCGCAAAGGCCTAGTGTGTGTTACAGACCAACACCCCTCCAAAACGGCCCAATAACCCATCCAAACCTCCTCCACGTCCTCCGCCATCGGATCACGATCATGTTGGCGAAAACTACACTCCATTTGGACACTCCTACCTCCTCCTACCTATAAATATGTGTCTCCCTCTGAAATTTTGACATATATAAAACCCTAGAGCCACTCCTCCACCGCGCATTCGGACATGTCCGTCCGCAGTCGGACGCGTCCACCGCCGCCGCCATGTCGCTCCGGCCAATGAGAGGCGGCCACCTCAGCACCGCCGCCTCCCTCATCCACTCGTGCACCGCCAAGTGTTGTCGCCATCCTCCTCCACCGCGCGGGCCCGCGAGCCCATCCGCGCCCCGCTGGGCCCGTTCATCGCCGCCCGGGTGCCCGAGCCGCCGCGCCGACCGTCAACCGTCTCCTCCGTCGCCGGAGCATCGCCGGACTCCGCCGTCTTCCCCTCTCGTCGCCCGCCGCCCCGGCTTCCGCGTCACCGGACGTTGCCCGAGCGCGCCGCCCTCCGCCCAGCGCTTCGCCACCCTCCGCCTCTGGTCATCGGTACCTCGCCGGACCCTTCTCGATTCCCCGCTGCCGACCATGCGACCTTGCCGGCGAGCTCGTCGCCCCGCGTCGATCTGCCTTCTCCGCCCGGCGGGACCTCGCCGGCCTCCGTAAACCGCCGGATCTGGACGAGCTCCTCCGGACTAACCCTTTTCTGGTCTCCTCCTCTCATCGGAACAGCCACCGTCTCGGAGCACCGGTGTGCGCCGCCGCCGCCGTGCGGGATCGGGAGGAGCCCCAATCCGCCATCGTCGTTGACCGCAACCCCGCGCTGGGCCATGCCTATATTCCGCGCTGCCGGCCCACTCTTCTTCCCCTCCTAACCCGGCCGAAGCCCAGGGTGAGCATCTGCTAAATCTTGCCCGAGTATCGTATATCTATCCTTCGCTCACCTGTTTTTTTTGCTAAGTCCCTGGATCCTAATATATTTTTTCCTCCTTTGACCTGTCATATCTTGGTGACCGTAGCTCTGTTTCATGCATATAAGATATCAAAATGTTCACTGTGAGATGCTCTTCGTTTCATTCCATTGTGGCATGATTGTTTGAGTTCGTCTTGATGGCCAAATCATTGATGCAAGAGTGCTATAAAATGTTTACTCCTGTTCCTTAGCAGATTATGATGATTTGTCATTTTTGTCACATTTGATGTTTGCATCATATGGGCATGAGCTATACATGTGTTTTGAGCTATGAGATTCCATCTTACAGGGGACTTAGGATTTTACTAAGTCATTTTCCTGTTGTTATTTTTATGCCATGTAAACATGATGCTACAGTGAGATCCATGCTTCTTTTGAGTATCTTTAGTAAGGATGTTTTGAACATATGGTCATGCTTTATCCATCAATGCCCCTGTTTGCATTTACGAGGTGCCCTAGCATGTCTTAATCTTGCTCTACTTTTGCTATAAAATGTTCCTCATAGATTGTTCACATGTTAATCAATTTTTCCATGGTTGTTGCTATTGATCCTTGCATGTTATGAACTTGCTATTGCCATGGTTAGCTTCATGAACATGTCTTCTTACTGGTAGTATGCTTATCTTGTCATGCAATGCTTTTTGGTGAGTGATTTGAGCTCGCAAAGATGCCTTCATAATTCTGTTTATGCCATTCTCTGTTTTCTGCCAAGTCTGAAACTGTTTATAAAACTTGCTATGTTTACATGGGTTCCATCATATCTTCTATGCCTTTTTGGCTCATGTTCAGCAAGGGGCTTTTGTTCTATGCATTTAGTAGAATCATTCCATGCCTTTGTCTGCTATGATATGTTCCTGGAGCATGTTGTGTGCTTGCTCTAAACATGGCTTCTTGATGTTATTCCTGGCATGTTAGTATTTTCACTAAGTCTGTGGAGCTGATATCTTTTGCACTTTTGCCATGCTTGTTTGAACCTGATCTTGTGAGATTTAGTCGTAGCTCAGTGTTCATGTTTTGTCAAGCATTTTGTGTAGATCAGTTCCATATACTTTGTTGTTATGTTGGAGTGCAGTAGCTTAGTTTCTTGTTGCATTCTAGATGGCATCATGCTGTTAATCGCAGAATTCTGCCATTCTTGTTTTGCTTGTCATTTGCAAACCGTGCATCGATTCCAGTGATCTTTATATTGATTTCGACCGAATCATCTCATCATTCCAGCGGCACACTTGGTTTGCCAAGTTGATGCCTTGTTCATCCTTTTCCTTCCGGAGCACGCATATGCATTGCATATCACATCCCGCATGTCATGCCATGTTTTGCATCATGTTGTTTGTGCATTGCACCATGGTTGATTGTTGTTCCTTTGATTGTTTTCTTGCCTTGGGTAGAGCCGGGAGACAAGTACGTGATCGAGGAACCTGTTGAGTACACTTACGAGGATCAAGCTTTCGTCAACTCAGAGAACTTTGCATGCAAGATGACCATACCCTCGAAATCACTTCTATCTTTGCTTGCTAGTTGTTCGCTCTATTGCTAAGTCGCGCTACCTACCACTTGCTATAGCATGCCTCCCATGTTGCCATGTCAAGCCTCTAACCCACCTTTCCTAGCAAACCGTTGTTTGGCTATGTTACCGCTTTTACTCAGCCCCTCTTATAGCATTGCTAGTTGCAGGTGAACACGAAGTTTGTTCCATGTTGGAACATGGATATGTTTGGGATATTGCTACCTCTTGAGGACTGCGTTGGTTTGCCCCGAAGAGGAAGGGATGATGCAGAAAAGTAGCGTAAGTATTTCCCTCGGTTTTTGAGAACCAAGGTATCAATCCAGTAGGAGGCTACGCGCAAGTCCCTCGAGCCTGCACAATACAAATAAATCCTCGCAAGCAACGCAAATAGGGGTTGTCAATCCCTATAGGGCCACTTACGAGAGTGAGATCTGATAGATATGATAAGATAATATTTTTGGTATTTTTATGATAAAGATGCAAAGTAATATAAAGGCAAAGTAAATAGCAAAGGAAATAACTAAGTAGTTGGAGATCAATATGATAAAGATAGACCCGGGGGCCATAGGTTTCACTAGTGGCTTCTCTCGAGAGCATAAGTATTCTATGGTGGGTGAACAAATTACTGTTGAGCAATTGACAGAATTGAGCATAGTTATGAGAATATCTAGGTATGATCATGTATATAGGATCACGTCCGAGACAAGTAGACCGACTCCTGCCTGCATCTACTACTATTACTCCACTCATCGACCGCCATCCAGCATGCATCTAGAGTAATAAGTTAAAAACAGAGTAACGCCTTAAGCAAGATGACATGATGTAGAGGGATAGACTAATGCAATATGAAGAAAACCCCATCTTGTTATCCTCGATGGCAACAATACAATACTTGCCTTGCTGCCCTTACTGTCACCGGGAAAGGACACCGCAAGATTGAACCCAAAGCTAGGCACTTCTCCCATTGCAAGAAAGATCAATCTAGTAGGCCAAACCAAAATGATAATTCTAAGAGACTTGCAAAGATAACCAATCATGCATAAAAGAATTCAGAGAAGATTCAAATATTATTCATAGATAGACTTGATCATAAACCCACAATTCATCGGTCTCAACAAACACGCCGCAAAAAGAAGATTACATCGAATAGATCTCCACAAGAGAGGGGGAGAACATTGTATTGAGATCCAAAAAGAGAGAAGAAGCCATCTAGCTACTAACTATGGACCCATAGGTCTGAGGTAAACTACTCACACTTCATCGGAGAGGCTATGGTGATCGATGCCCCCTCCGGCGGAGCTCCGGAACAGGCCCCAAGATGGGATCTCGTGGATACAGAAAGTTACGGTGGTGGAATTAGGGTTTTGGCTCCTGTTCTGATTGTTTGAGGGTATGTGGATATATATAGGAGGAAGGAGTACGTCGGTGGAGCAACAGGGGGCCCATGAGGGTGGAGGGCGCGCCTGGTGGGGGTGCGCACGCCCCCCTACCTCGTGGCCTCCTGTTTTATTTCTTGACGTAGGGTCCAAGTCTCTCTGGTCTTACTCGTTGAGAAAATCACGTTCCCGAAGGTTTCATTCCGTTTGGACTCTGTTTGATATTCCTTTTCTTCGAAACCCTAGAACAGGAAAAAAACAGCAATTCTGGGCTGGGCCTCCGGTTAATAGGTTAGTCCCAAAAATAATATAAAAGTGGATAATAAAGCCCAATAATTTCCAAAACAGTAGATAATATAGCATGGAGCAATCAAAAATTGTAGATACGTTGGAGACGTATCAGATATCACAATATATCTTATTTACTTTAATGCATCTATATACTTGGTAAAGGGTGGAAGGCTCGGCCTTATGCCTGGTGTTATGGGAACCCCTTGACAGTTCGCTTTGAATAAAACTCCTCCAACAAGGCCCAACCTTGGTTTTACATTTGCCTAACAACCTACACTTTTCCCTTGGGAGTAATTAACCCGAGGGTCATCTTTATTTTAACCCCCCGGGCCAGTGCTTCTCTAAGTGTTGGTCCGAACCAGGCAGCCTACGGGGCCATCTCGGGGCAACTTGAGGGTTGCTTTTACTCGTAGCTTGACCTATCTGGTGTGTCATGAGAACGAGATACGTGCAACTCCTATCGGGATGTCAACACATCTGGTGGCTTTGCTGGTCTTGTTTTACCATTGCTGAAATGTCTTGTAACCGGAATTCCGAGACTGATCGGGTCTTCCCGGGAGATGGAATATCCTTCGTTGACCATGAGAGCTTGTGATGGGCTAAGTTGGGACACCCCTGCAGGGTTTGAACTTTCGAAAGTCGTGCCCACGGTTATGTGGCAGATGGGAATTTGTTAATGTCCGGTTGTAGATAACTTGACACTTGACTTAATTTAAAATGCATCAACTGTGTGTGTAGCCGTGATGGTCTCTTCTCGGCGGAGTCCGAGAAGTGAACATGGTTCTTGTGTTATGCTTGAATGTAGGTAGTTTCTGGATCACTTCTTGATCACTTCTAGCTTCACGACCGTTGTGTTGCTTCTCTTCTCGCTCTTATTTGCGTATGTTAGCCACCATATATGCTAGTTCTTGCTGCAGCTCCACCTCACTACCCTTTCCTACCCTTAAGCTTAAATAGTCTTGATCTTGCGGATGTGAGATTGCTGAGTCCCCGTGATTCACAGATACTTCCAAACAGATGCAGGTGCCGATGATACCAGTGCAGATGACGCAACCCAGCTCAAGTGGGAGCTCGATGAAGGTCTTGAATCAGTGTTTTGTTTCGTTCCCTGTTGATCAGTAGTGGTGCCCAGTTGGGACGATCGGGGATCTAGCATTTGGGGTTGTCTTCTTTTATTTTGGTTCCGTAGTCGGACCTTGATTGTATTCTTAATGATGTATGTTTAAGTTGTATTGTGTGAAGTTGCGATTGTAAGCCAACTCTTTATCCCTTTCTTATTCAGTACATGGGATTCTGTGAAGATTACCCCTCTTGCGACAAACCTACCATGCGGCTATGCCTCTAAGTCGTGCCCCGACACGTGGGAGATATAGCCGCATTGTGGGTGTCATAAGTTGGTATCAGAGCCTTCCCCGACTTAGGAGCCCCCTGCTTGATAGAATCGCTGACGTTGTTGAGTCTAGAACAAAATGTTTTGAGCCTTAGGATTATATTTATCGGAGAGTAGGATTCTTTTTACTCCTCAGTCCCTTCTTCGCTCTGGTGAGGCCTCCTGACGTAGTGTTTTGACTCTTCTGTCCTCAAATTTCACGAAAAAAATTAGGATCACGCGGGTATCTTGGAATCGTTTCGATGGTTTTGTGAAGAGAACATTGTTCTTGGTGCCTCCTGACATTTAGGGGTTGTGGCAGTGTCCCGGGGAGTTGAGCTCCGAGGTGTTGTCGTCACAATTTTATCGTTGCAGTTCTGGAATACCTGAGTTCGCCGACATCGAAAATCTCTTTTATACAGTTGTTGGTGAGATAACCTCAGCGCCACCCAGTACTGGGGCAGGAGTTCAGGAGTATTGCCATAACTCGTATAATAGATGCTTTTCGAAGGCTGAGGTAAACGATTTCCGAAGGTTTCTTGGTTATGTGTTGAAGGATGGATACAGCTGGATGTAGGATTTGCTAGTTTTGGGTGAGATATTATGCTTCCCCTGTATCCCCAACACCTGATTGCATAACCAGAAAGTTTCGGGAGTTTATAACTGGGAATTCAAGTATCACGTAGGATATCCTTCCAATAGACACATGATACGATATGGGGTCTATCATATGTTTGTCCCTGCTTATTCTGCAAGCCAATCCTTTGTTTTATTTTGAGTTGTGGTATTCGAGTTGCTTCAATGTCAAGTGTTGATTCCATACCTTTCCTAAGCGGTGTTCTCATATTTATATGAGAGTGGTAATCCTTCTTGATCATCGAGATTGCCATCCCAATTCTTTCCAACCAGTGTGCTTCTCTTCAAGTGGATCCGATCATTTCAACATTCGCAAGATCACCTCTTAGTTTTCCCTACGTTGTTTGTTTTATTAGTCCCAAGTTGCCTTTGTTTTCCCGCCCTCCCACCCTTTTTCTTCAAGGAATCGGATTTCTTAATCAAGTATCCATTTTATTCATGTGAAGTCTCTTCATTCTTTTCTTCTATGTTCTTATCCGGTGATTCTTAGGAAGATTCTTACGGAGTTTCTAGGTTATCATTCCTTGTTCTCTTATCTTCCCTTGTGTTTTCAATGCAATCTTTCGGTGTTGATCATATCCTTTTCCTCGTTTCAAATATGTTCTCAAGCCATTGCACCTCTTAATCATTCACTTTTCGCTATTCATTTGTTCTGGAGTGCTGAAGATATCTCAGAAGATTCATGTTTTCACTACTAATCCGTCCAAGCTCTTTCGAGGATGTTATCTCATACAAGCTATTTAACTCCACTGGTGCAATCTCCTTTTCAAGCAATCTCTTCAATGGTGTTTCTTTTGAGTGGGCCCTAACCCACATGTCTTTTCCCAGGATCTTACCTGACTCTTCTATTTTTCCGGAGCTACTATCAAATTCTTCTCCAAGTTGATGTAAGAATGAATTATCATCAGTCATATGTCTTTCTCCAAGATCTTTCAAATTCTTTTCATCGTAGGTTCAACCTTTCTAATATTCATCCCAGAGTATCTCAATGATTCATGGTGGTGTTTCTCATCGTCATTCTCGACAGTTGAAGACCGAAGAAGAGTTTTTCCTCCATACCTTATCCGTTTTCTCAGCGATGCGTAGTTCAAGCTTGGTGCCATCCTCTCATAATTGTTTTTGATCCGGAGCAATTCAAGAGTCTTTTCAGTTTGATTCTCCAAAGGCCATCATTTCGTGTTTATTCATTCTCAGCTTTCAGCTCTCGTTCTTTCCAATCCTACTGGTGGTTCGTTGAAGTCCTTCTCAAGTTTGCGCTATATCACTCTTAATCCTTTTTGCGAGAATAAGTAGTATGCCAAATCCGTTTCTTATCATCAATCTAAATTGGCGAAGGATAAGCATAATGTAATTCTTATTCTTGTTTCATCGAGTAAATTCAATTCCTTATTTCGGAGGTTCATCAAAATTCTTGATTTCATTTGTTCATCTTTCCTTCCAGAGTTCCAAGTTTTTCTCGGTTATATCATCGCGAAGCTCCATGTAATCATTGCAAGGCTTATCCCGGAGTTCTTTCCAACTTCTCTTTCTTTTATCGTCCTTATTACCGGTGTTCTTCATGGAGGCTACATGGTGGTTCATCAAGGATTCTTTTCATTCTTCAATTGTTCTTCAAGGTATCTCTCGAAGCTATGATCCACCAAGCTATAATTCAAGTATTCTTCATCTTGCATTCCGAAGTGCAATTCTTTCTAACTTATCTTTTTCAGGTGGTGTTATGTCATTTTGACAGCTTCCTTCATGTTTCATTATTCACAACTTGGCCGAAATGACATATTTTAAACCCATCATTTTCAATTTGTTCATGAGATCCCTTGCAACCCATCAATCTCTTCTTTGGAATTGTCTTGGGTTATATTTCACCTAAAGCTTTCCCTAAGGATTGTTGCTAATTATGGTGCTTATAAATGACCCAAGTTCTTCATTTATCCTCCCGGTGAAATAAGCTTCTCGTCTTCTTGTTGATATCAATCCAATTTTTCCCATGAGTGGCAGGTTGTCACCTCATAATTTTGAGATGTCTTTCATAAGCCCACATCAAGATTATCCTTTCGTTGTTGGTTTCCAACAACTCCGTTATTGAAGGAAATATGCCCTAGAGGCAATAATAAAGTTATTATTTTATTTCCTTATATCATGATAAATGTTTATTATTCATGCTAGAATTGTATTATCCGGGAACATAATACTTGTGTGAATACATAGACAAACTAAACGTCACTAGTGTGCCTCTACTTGACTAGCTCGTTAATCAAAGATGGTTATGTTTCCTAACCATAGACATGTGTTGT
The DNA here is from genome assembly GCF_002162155.2 of Triticum dicoccoides. NCBI lineage: Eukaryota > Viridiplantae > Streptophyta > Magnoliopsida > Poales > Poaceae > Triticum > Triticum dicoccoides. Next base: position 338,940,981 of record NC_041392.1, read on the forward strand.
CATTTGATTAACGGGATCACATCATTAGGAGAATGATGTGATTGACATGACCCATTCCATTAGCTTAGTACCCGATCGTTTAGTATGTTGCTATTGCTTTCTTCATGACTTATACATGTTCCTATGACTATGAGATTATGCAACTCCCGTTTGCCGGAGGAACACTTTGTGTGCTACCAAACGTCACAACGTAACTGGGTGATTATAGAGGAGCTCTACAGGTGTCTCCAAAGGTACATGTTGGGTTGGCGTATTTCGAGATTAGGATTTGTCACTCCGATTGTCGGAGAGGTATCTCTGGGCCCTCTTGGTAATGCACATCACATAAGCCTTGCAAGCATTGCAACTAATGAGTTAGTTGTGAGATGGTGTATTACGAAACGAGTAAAGAGACTTGCCGGTAACGAGATTGAACTAGGTATTGAGATACCGACGATCGAATTTCGGGCAAGTAACATACCGATGACAAAGGGAACAAAGTATGTTGTTATGCAGTCTGACCGATAAAAGATCTTCATAGAATACGTGGGAGCCAATATGAGCATCCAGGTTCCGCTATTGGTTATTGACCAGAGACATGTCTCGGTCATGTCTACATTGTTCTCGAACCCGTAGGGTCCGCACGCTTAACATTACGATGACAGTTTCATTATGAGTTTATATATTTTGATGTACCGAATTTTTTTCGGAGTCCCGGATGTGATCACAGACATGACGAGGAGTCTCGGAATGGTCGAGACATAAAGATTGATATATTGGAAGCCTATGTTTGGACATCGGAAGTGTTCCGGGTGAAATCGGCATTTTACCGGAGTACCGGGAGGTTACCGGAACCCCCCGGTAACCTAATGGGCCTTAATGGGCCTAGTGGAGGAAGAGGAGAGGAGGTCTAGGGGCTGTCGCGGGCCCCTCCCTCCCCTAGTCCGAATTGGACAAGGAGGGAGGGCGGCGCCCCCCCCCCCC
>NC_041392.1:338942208-338950961 GCF_002162155.2 Triticum dicoccoides
TAGGGAAAGGGGGGAGTCCTACTCCCGGTAGGAGTAGGACTCCTCCAGCGCGCCTCCTCCTAGGGCCGGCCGCACCCCCCCTTGCTCCTTTATGTACGGGGGCAAGGGGGCACCTCTACACACACAAGTTGATCCTTGTGATCGTTTTCTTGGCCGTGTGCGGTGCCCCCTTCCACCATACTCCTTGATAATATTGTAGCGGTGCTTAGGCGAAGCCCTGTGACGGTAGAACATCAAGATCGTCATCACGCCGTCGTGCTGACAGAACTCTTCCCCGACACTTTGCTGGATCGGAGTTTGGGGATCATCATCGAGCTGAACGTGTGCTAAAACTCAGAGGTGTCGTAGTTTCGGTGATTGATCAGTCGGGCCGTGAAGACGTACGACTACATCAACCGCGTTGTCATAAGGCTTCCGCTATCGGTCTACGAGGGTATGTAGACAACACTCTCCCCTCTCGTTGCTATGCATCACCATGATCTTGCATGTGCGTAGATTTTTTTTTGAAATTACTACGTTCCCCACTAGTGGCATCCGAGCCTAGGTTTTATGTGTTGCTGTTATATGCACGAGTAGAACACAAGTGAGTTGTGGGCGATATAAGGCATACTGCTTACCAGCATGTCATACTTTGGTTCGGCGGTATTGTTGGATGAAGCGGCCCGGACCGACATTACGCGTACGCTTACGCGAGACTGGTTCTACCGACGTGCTTTGCACACAGGTGGCTGGCGGGTGTTAGTTTCTCCAACTTTAGTTGAACCAAGTGTGGCTACACCCGGTCCTTGCGAAGGTTAAAACAGCACCAACTTGACAAACTATCATTGTAGTTTTGATGCGTACGTAAGATTGGTTCTTGCTTACGCCCGTAGCAGCCACGTAAAACTTGCAACAACAAAGTAGAGGACGTCTAACTTGTTTTTGCAGGGCATGTTGTGATGTGATATGGTCAAGACATGATGCTAAATTTTATTGTATGAGATGATCATGTTTTGTAACCGAGTTATCGGCAACTGGCAGGAGCCATATGGTTGTCGCTTTATTGTATGCAATGCAATTGCGCTGTAATGCTTTACTTTATCACTAAGCGGTAGCGATAGTCGTGGAAGCATAAGATTGGCGAGACGACAACGATGCTACGATGGTGATCAAGGTGTCGCGCCGGTGACGATGGTGATCATGACGGTGCTTCGAAGATGGAGATCACAAGCACAAGATGATGATGGCCATATCATATCACTTATATTGATTGCATGTGATGTTTATCTTTTATGCATCTTATCTTGCTTCGATTGACGGTAGCATTTTAAGATGATCTCTCACTAATTATCAAGAAGTGTTCTCCCTGAGTATGCACCATTGTGAAAGTTCTTCGTGCTGAGACACCACATGATGATCGGGTGTGATAGGCTCTACGTTCAAATACAACGGGTGCAAAACAGTTGCACACGCGGAATACTCAGGTTATACTTGACGAGCCAAGCATATACAGATATGGCCTCGGAACACGGAGACCGAAAGGTCGAGCGTGAATCATATAGTAGATATGGTCAACATAGTGATGTTCACCAATGAAACTACTCCATCTCACGTGATGATCAGACATGGTTTATTTGATTTGGATCACGTGATCACTTAGAGGATTAGAGGTATGTCTATCTAAGTGGGAGTTCTTTAGTAATATGATTAATTGAACTTAAATTTATCATGAACTTAGTACCTGATAGTATCTTGCTTGTTTATGTTTGATTGTAGATAGATGGCTCGTGCTGTTGTTCCGTTGAATTTTAATGCGTTCCTTGAGAAAGCAAAGTTGAAAGATGATGGTAGCAATTACACGGACTGGGTCCGTAACTTGAGGATTATCCTCATTGCTGCACAGAAGAATTACATCCTGGATGCACCACTGGGTACTAGGCCTATGCTGGAGCAACACCAGATGTTATGAACGTCTTGCAAAGCAAAGCTGATGACTACTCGATAGTTCAGTGTGCCATGCTTTACGGCTTAGAATCAGAACTTCAACGACGTTTTGAATGTCATGGAGCATATGAGATGTTCCAGGAGTTGAAGTTAATATTTCGAGCAAATGCCCGGATTGAGAGATATGAAGTCTCCAATAAGTTCTATAGCTGCAAGATGGAGGAGAACAGTTCTATCAGTGAGCATATACTCAAAATGTCTGGTTATAATAATCACTTGATTCAATTGGGAGTTAATCTTCCAGATGATCGCGTCATTGACAGAATTCTCCAATCACTTCCACCTAGCTACAAGAGCTTCGTGATGAACTATAATATGCAAGGGATGGTTAAGACAATTCCCGAGCTCTTCGCAATGCTGAAAACTGCGGAGGTAGAAATCAAAAAGGAGCATCAAGTTTTGATGGTCAACAAGACCACTAGTTTCAAGAAAAAGGGCAAAGGGAAGAAGAAGGGGAACTTCAAAAAGAACAGCAAGCAAGTTGCTGCTCAGGAGAAGAAACCCAAATCTGGACCTAAGCCTGAAACTGAGTGCTTCTACTGCAAGCAGACTGGTCACTGGAGGCAGAACTGCCCCAAGTATTTGGCGGATAAGAAGGATGGCAAGGTGAACAAAGGTATATATGATATACATGTTATTGATGTGTACCTTACTAATGCTCGCAGTAGCACCTGGGTATTTGATACTGGTTCTATTGCTAATATTTGCAACTCGAAACAGGGACTAAGGATTAAGCGAAGATTGGCTAAGGACGAGGTGACCATGCGCGTGGGAAATGGTTCCAAAGTCGATGTGATCGCGGTCGGCACGCTACCTCTACATCTACCTTCGGGATTAGTATTAGACCTAAATAATTGTTATTTGGTGCCAGCGTTGAGCATGAACATTATATATGGATCTTGTTTGATGCGAGACGGTTATTCATTTAAATCAAAGAATAATGGTTGTTCTATTTATATGAGTAATATCTTTTATGGTCATGCACCCTTGAAGAGTGGTCTATTCTTATTAAATTTGGATAGTAGTGACACACATATTCATAATGTTGAAGCCAAAAGATGCAGAGTTGATAATGATAGTGCAACTTATTTGTGGCACTGCCGTTTAGGTCATATCGGTGTAAAGCACATGAAGAAACTCCATACTGATGGACTTTTGGAACCACTTGATTATGAATTACTTGGTACTTGCGAACCATGTATTATGGGCAAGATGACCAAAACACCGTTCTCCGGTACTATGGAGAGAGCAACAGATTTGTTGGAAATCATACATACAGATGTATGTGGTCCGATGAATGTTGAGGCTCGTGGTGGATATCGTTATTTTCTCACCTTCACAGATGACTTAAGAAGATATGGGTATATCTACTTAATGAAACATAAGTCTGAAACATTTGAAAAGTTCAAAGAATTTCAGAGTGAAGTTGAAAATCATCGTAACAAGAAAATAAAATTCCTACGATCTGATCGTGGAGGAGAATATTTGAGTTACGAGTTTGGTGTACATTTGAAACAATGGGGAATAGTTTCGCAACTCACGCCACTCGGAACACCACAGCGTAATGGTGTGTCCGAACGTCGTAATCGTACTTTACTAGATATGGTGCGATCTATGATGTCTCTTACTGATTTACCGCTATCGTTTTGGGGTTATGCTTTAGAGACGGCCGCATTCACGTTAAATAGGGCACCATCAAAATCCGTTGAGACGATGCCTTATGAACTGTGTTTTGGCAAGAAACCAAAGTTGTCATTTCTGAAAGTTTGGGGCTGCGATGCTTATGTGAAAAACCTTCAACCTGATAAGCTCGAACCCAAATCGGAGAAATGTGTCTTCATAGGATATCCAAAGGAAACTATTGGATACACCTTCTATCACAGATCCGAAGGCAAGACTTTTGTTGCTAAATTCAGAAACTTTCTAGAGAAGGAGTTTCTCTCGAAAGAAGTGAGTGGGAGGAAAGTAGAACTTGATGAGGTAACTGTACCTGCTCCCTTATTGGAAAGTAGTACATCACAGAAACCGGTTTCTGTGACACCTACACCAATTAGTGAGGAAGCTAATGATAATGATCATGAAACTTTAGAACAAGATACTACTGAACCTCGTAGATCAACCAGAGTAAGATCCGCACCAGAGTGGTACGGTAATCCTGTTCTGGAAGTCATGCTACTAGATCATGATGAACCTACGAACTACGAAGAAGCGATGGTGAGCCCAGATTCCACAAAATGGTTTGAAGCCATGAAATCTGAGATGGGATCCATGTATGAGAACAAAGTGTGGACTTTGGTTGACTTGCCCAATGATCGGCAAGCAATTGAGAATAAATGGATCTTCAAGAAGAAGACTGACGCTGACGGTAATGTTACTGTCTACAAAGCTCGACTTGTCGCAATAGGTTTTCGACAAGTTCAAGGGATTGACTACGATGAGACCTTCTCACCCGTAGCGATGCTTAAGTCTGTCCGAATCATGTTAGCAATTGCCGCATTTTATGATTATGAAATTTGGCAGATGGATGTCAAAACTGCATTCCTGATTGGATTTCTGGAAGAAGAGTTGTATATGATGCAGCCAGAAGGTTTTGTCGATCCAAAGGGAGCTAACAAAGTGTGCAAGCTCCAGCGATCCATTTATGGACTGGTGCAAGCCTCTCGGAGTTGGAATAAACGCTTTGATAGTGTGGTCAAAGCATTTGGTTTTGTACAGACTTTTGGAGAAGCCTGTATTTACAAGAAAGTGAGTGGGAGCTCTGTAGCATTTCTGATATTATATTTAGATGACATATTACTAATCGGAAATGATATAGAATTTCTAGATAGCATAAAGGGATACTTGAATAAGAGTTTTTCAATGAAAGACCTCGGTGAAGCTGCTTACATATTGGGCATTAAGATCTATAGAGATAGATCAAGACGCTTAATTGGACTTTCACAAAGCACATACCTTGAATTTTTTTTGAAGAAGTTCAAAATGGATCAAGCAAAGAAAGGATTCTTGCCTGTGTTACAATGTGTGAAATTGAGTAAGACTCAATGCCCGACCATTGCAGAAGATAGAGAGAAAATGAAAGATGTTCCCTATGCTTCAGCCATAGGCTCTATCATGTATGCAATGCTGTGTACCAGACCTGATGTGTGTCTTGCTATAAGTCTAGCTGGGAGGTACCAAAGTAATCCAGGAGTGGATCACTGGACAGCGGTCAAGAACATCCTGAAATACCTGAAAAGGACTAAGGATATGTTTCTCATATATGGAGGTGACAAAGAGCTCATCGTAAATAGTTACGTTGATGCAAGCTTTGACACTGATCTGGACGATTCTAAATCGCAAACCGGATACGTGTTTACATTAAACGGTGGAGCTGTCAGTTGGTGCAGTTCTAAACAAAGCGTTGTGGCGGGATCTACATGTGAAGCGGAGTACATAGCTGCTTCGAAAGCAGCAAATGAAGGAGTCTGGATGAAAGAGTTCATATCCGATCTAGGCATCATACCTAGTGCATCGGGTCCAATGAAAATCTTTTGTGACAATACTGGTGCAATTGCCTTGGCAAAGGAATCCAGATTTCACAAGAGAACCAAGCACATCAAGAGACGCTTCAATTCCATCCGGGATCTAGTCCAGGTGGGAGACATAGAGATTTGCAAGATACATACGGATCTGAATGTAGCAGACCCGTTGACTAAGCCTCTTCCACAAGCAAAACATGATGAGCACCAAAGCTCCATGGGTGTTAGAATCATTACTGTGTAATCTAGATTATTGACTCTAGTGCAAGTGGGAGACTGAAGGAAATATGCCCTAGAGGCAATAATAAAGTTATTATTTTATTTCCTTATATCATGATAAATGTTTATTATTCATGCTAGAATTGTATTATTCGGAAACATAATACTTGTGTGAATACATAGACAAACTAAACGTCACTAGTGTGCCTCTACTTGACTACCTCGTTAATCAAAGATGGTTATGTTTCCTAACCATAGACATGTGTTGTCATTTGATTAACGGGATCACATCATTAGGAGAATGATGTGATTTACATGACCCATTCCATTAGCTTAGCACCCGATCATTTAGTATGTTGCTATTGCTTTCTTCATGACTTATACATGTTCCTATGACTATGAGATTATGCAACTCCCGTTTGCCGGAGGAACAATTTCTGTGCTACCAAACGTCACAACATAACTGGGTGATTATAAAGGAGCTCTACAGGTGTCTCCAAAGGTACATGTTGGGTTGGTGTATTTCGAGATTAGGATTTTTCACTCCGATTGTTGGAGAGGTATCTCTGGGCCCTCTCGGTAATGCACATCACATAAGCCTTGCAAGCATTGCAACTAATGAGTTAGTTGCGAGATGATGTATTACGAAACGAGTAAAGAGACTTGCCGATAACGAGATTGAACTAGGTATTGAGATACCGATGATCAAATCTCGGGCAAGTAACATACCGATGACAAAGGGAACAAAGTATGTTGTTATGCGGTCTGACCGATAAAAGATCTTCGTAGAATATGTGGGAGCCAATATGAGCATCCAGGTTCCGCTATTGGTTATTAACGGGAGACATGTCTCGGTCATGTCTACATTGTTCTCGAACCCGTAGGGTCCGCACGCTTAACATTATGATGACAGTTTCATTATGAGTTTATATATTTTGATGTACCAAAGTTTTTTCGGAGTCCCGGATGTGATCACGGACATGACGAGGAGTCTCTGAATGGTCGAGACATAAAGATTGATATATTGAAAGCCTATGTTTGGACATCGGAAATGTTCCGGGTGAAATCGGCATTTTACCGGAGTACCGGGAGGTTACCGGAACCCCTCGGTAACCTAATGGGCCTTAATGGGCCTAGTGGAGGAAGAGGAGAGGAGGCCTAGGGGCTGCCGCGCACCCCTCCCCCCTAGTCCGAATTGGACAAGGAGAAAGGGCGGCGCCCCCCCTTTCCTTTCTTCCCTCTCCTCCTTCCCCCCAAGTCCTAATCCAACTTGGGAAAGGGGGGAGTCCTACTACCGGTAGGAGTAGGACTCCTCCAGCGCGCCTCCTCCTAGGGCCGGCCGCACCCCCCCCCCTTGCTCCTTTATATACGGAGACAGGGGCCACCTCTAGACACACAAGTTGATCCTCGTGATCATTTTCTTAGCCGTGTGCGGTGCCCCCTTCCACCATACTCCTCGATAATATTGTAGCGGTGCTTAGGCGAAGCCCTGCGACGGTAGAAAATCAAGATCGTCATCACGCCGTCGTGCTGACAGAACTCTTTCCCGACACTTTGCTGGATCGGAGTTCGGGGATCGTCATCGAGCTGAACGTGTGCTAAAACTCGGAGGTGCCGTAGTTTCGGTGCTTGATCGGTTGGGCCGTGAAGACGTACGACTACATCAACCGCGTTGTCATAACGCTTCCGCTATCGGTCTATGAGGGTATGTAGACAACACTCTCCCCTCTCGTTGCTATGCATCACCATGATCTTGCGTGTGCGTAGGAAATTTTTTGAAATTACTACGTTCCCCAACAGTTATAACCTTTTTGGAAGGGTGCTTTCCAAACTCATTTGTGGTAGAAGTTGTCATTTTCTTATCCATTCTTTCATTCCAATGATCTATCTTCTATTCTCTCTTCCGGAGACATTGTGATGTTGCTCTCTTCACTCATCATCTCGAAATATGAGGATCGTGTTCCTTTCATGCTTATCCATTTAACCGGGGTGTTGTGTCATCTGCTTAAGTTCTTTTCATCTTATCAAGTCTTGCATCTCTTTTCAACCGGAGTTCTGCCCAAATTTGTTTCTTCCTTGTTCCTCTTTTCTAATGGAGTGTTTTCAACTTTGTTCGTCTTCGTTGTATTCTTTTCTCGAAAATGGTTTAACCTCTCAAGATTCTTTGGTTTCACTCGTTTGTCAAAGAAGCAACTTAGTTTTATCTCTTCTCTTCCTCTTCCATTTCCCTCCGGTGCCATCCTAGATCTCGGGACGAGATCCTTTCGTAGTGGTGGAGTGTTGTAACGCCCCGGATACAACTTTCCATATTTGTAACTCCGACTCTTGCCTTTTCTGTATATGCGATATGATTTTCCCTTCGTGGTTGGGTTTTTGTTTTTGTTTTGGTATTTTGTTCTTGTCATGCATTTCATATCATGTCATCATTGTGACGCCCGGATAATTAAGCTACAGTAAATTTCTACTAATGATGCCACGTCACCTCGATTATTGTTGCTAATCTCGCGTTAGTTCAGAATCGATCCAAATTCAACTTTAAATTAAAGTCAACCGACAAAGTTTTCAAACATTAAAACTAAAATGTTCTAGAGGTGGAAAATAATCCATAATAAATATTGGAGGAGAAACCACATTTTTGTAATGTGTTTGCGTGTTCCAAAATTAATAAAACATTGATTTAAATGTTTAGTTAAATGCCTTTTTATTATTTTGAAATACTAAACTATTCTATTTAGTAGTCAAACTTGTTATTGAAGAGGCTTATATTACAACACTAATTTAGGTGCCAATTGTGTATTTTACAAAACAAAAATGAATTGAACAATAAATAAAATAGAGAAGAAAATAAGTAAAAACAGGAAGCAAAAACTAAAATAAAAATAAAGGCCACCCCCTCTCACTCATGGGCCTCAGCCCACCAGGCCACTACCTAGGCCGGCCCCACAGCCCAGCTCGCTCCCCCCCTTAACCCCCACTACCTCGAACCCTAACCCAAGTGCGCCCCACTCCCCCCCCCCCACGTCGCTCAATCCC
>NC_041392.1:338950971-338951581 GCF_002162155.2 Triticum dicoccoides
CTCCAGTACCACCAGGGGAGAGCCCCACGCACGAACCCCCACTCTCTCTCGTCTCTCTCCCAGCTACGCTCGCCCTCGACGCCATTGCCGAACCGCCCCACCTCACACCGGCGCTCCACCGCCACACCAGCGCCGCCCCGTCCTCACCTCCTCCCGACTGGCGCCCAGCGCTCGGCGCCCCCACCCCATCGCCGCTGCCACCGGATCGCCCACCACCTCGTCGCACCGCCTCCAAGCCGGATCGCCCCGTCCTCGACCTCTTCCTCGACGGATCTGCGTCGTCGACCCGTCGTCCGACCCCGACTCCTCCCCGAGCATGCCTCGCTCAACTACAGGGCTTTGTGAGCCCCCTCCCCTTCTTCTCTCTGCCTCCCTCACCCGCTCGCTAATTCGTCGTGGCCGCGCCGTGCTCGCGGACACTGCCGCCCGCGCCTCGCTGCTCGTAGTGGCCGCCAGCTCCCGCGCCATGCGCCCCTCCCCTGTGCTCCACTACTTCCCGCCGACCCCCCTTCACTGCCCTGCACCACCACAATCGCGTCGCGCGCACGCCGCGGCTCGCCGTCGCACCATCACTTGTGCGCCTCGCGTGCACGCGCTCGTCGCCTGCCCC